>NW_027456745.1:159734-232153 GCF_040206685.1 Ascaphus truei | reverse complement strand
CACTTCAAGCTACCACACTACACGGTACCAAGAGACAAACTCGACCCATAGTGTGAGGCTTAATTCCTGAGCGCCCTAGGGTAAAGGGCAGATACGAGAGTTCAGTTATGTAACATATGTAATCCATAACTTGTGATGTATGCAATATGTACGCCCACCCTTATGATTTCTGTATCCCACCTTAATAACTTCAATAAAAATGTAAGTTACAAAAAAAAAAAAAAAGCACCACTGAAAGTTAAAAAAATACTAAGGCCCTAAAAACAATACAAAAGAAAGTGATCTGGTGACGCTTGGAAAATGATGAACCCCGTGACTGGAGGATATTCATTTACTCGGCTCCCATTAACCAATATATATGAAATTAATACATAATCCTATCGAGAGAACTGTCTAGTATTGTCATCAAAGCCGAGATAGATAATATCACATGGTCAGATCACACGCCGGTGATGGTGGGAGGTATAAAGCAGAGATCACCCAACACATTAAATGATCTTCTACTGGGGATCCCAGAGACTGAAGAAGCTATGGACGCAGCCCTGCGCAAATACTTTCTTGAAAAGGACAATGGTCAAGTGACAGACAAACACACCATGGGCCGCCCAGAAAAGCTCCCCTAAGAGGCAACATTATTAGCAGTATCTTCACATGGGAAGAAAGAGAAGAATAAGAGAAAGGATCGACTAAATAAAAGTCTCAAACAGAACGACGAGGCATACCAACAACCCGACAGGTGACATTACATCCAAAATAGATAAAGATAGAATCAAAATGAAAAATATTCTGAAGAAGAGATGGAAAAGGCAATGTGCAGGACTAATAACATTTATTAGGAAAAGGGCAACAAAGAAGACAGATAATATATCTTGCAGCAAAACTAAGAAATTGGCTAGCTCATATATTTACAGTTTAAAGACTGGTCAAGATGTCCTGGCCTACAACCCAGCAGAAACAAAATTTGAATTTGTGAACTACTATAGCAGCTTATATAATTTGAACAAGTCTGAACAAGAAGACTTGGATCTGGGTATAAAAGTAGATGAATATCTAGAAACGAGCCAGCTATCCAAGATTGACAACCCAGCCGCCAACGTGCTAGGTGCCCCAATAACGGCAGAGGAGGTAGCAGAGACTATTAAAACCCTTACAAATTCTAAAGCCCCAGGCCCAGATGGGTTTTCAAATCAGTATTATAAAAAATTAGAATCAATACTTAGATGTTGAAAGGGGAAATGTTAAAAGGCCTTGATAATAGTAATCCCGAAAGAAGGAAAAGACCCTTCACTATGCCCAAGTTACAGACCTATATCATTAACTAGCTGAGAGACCCGGCGTTGCCGGGATGTAAATGCGTAATAGGTAGTATTATTTATAAATCGTGGAACAATAGGTGAGTATTTGTTGTAAAGGTTTGGGGGGGGGGAGAAAGGGGAGCGGGAGGGGGGGGAGAAAGGGGAGCGGGCGGGGGGGAGAAAGGGGAGCGGGGGGGGGAAAGGGGAGTGGGGGGGGAAAGGGGAGTGTGGGGGGAAAGGGGAGTGGGGGGGGAAAGGGGAAAGGGGTGCGGGGGGGGAAAGGGGTGCGGGGGGGGAAAGGGGAGCGGGGGGGGAAAGGGGAGCAGGGGGGGGAAAGGGGAGCGGGGGGAAAGGGGAGCGGGGGGGAAAGGGGAGCGGGGGACGGGAAAGGGGAGCGGGGGACGGGAAAGGGGAGCGGGGGACGGGAAAGGGGAGCGGGGGACGGGAAAGGGGAGCGGGGACGGGGGAAAGGGGAGCGGGGGATGGGGGAAAGGGGAGTGGGGGGGGGTGGAGAGCAGTGGGCATATGTATTGTCATAATTTATGTATGGGCATTTCCCCCCCCTCCTCTGTGCGTCCGTCCCCCTGCTGGTTCGGCTGGTGGGCCCCCCCGTGACTCCCCCCCGTCACCCCCCCCCCCCCGTTCCCCGTGACTCGCGCTCCCCCCCCCCCGGCGCCCGCTTGGTCCCCCGATGTGCCGTCCTGCTGAGTGAGGCGTGCAGGCGGCGGCAGGAAGCGCCCTGTGTGGGCCTGAGACTCGCGCTCCCCCCCCCCCCGGCACCCGCTCGATGTGGCATCCGGCTGAGTGGCGGTAGGAAGTGCCCTGTGTGGGCCTGAGGCTGAGGCGGCATGCGCAGTGGGCTTGAGGCTGAGGCGGGACGCGCAGTGGGCCTGAGGCTGAGGCGGGACACGCAGTGGGCATGAGGCTGAGGCGGGACGCGCAGTGGGCCTGAGGCTGAGGCGGGACACGCAGTGGGCATGAGGCTGAGGCGGGACGCGCAGTGACTTACCTGAGCGGGTGGTAGCGCCGGGAAGGTAAGGGAGCGGCTGGGGTAGGAGGGCCGCGCTTCCCGTCCGGAGCCAGTGCAGGGCGGCGCACGTGATGGGGGGGGGGGAGGGGGACAGAGGGGGTGTGTGTGTGTGTATAGAGCTGCTGTGTTGTGTGTGTGTGTGTGTGTAGAGCTGCTGTGTTGTGTGTGTGTGTGTGTGTGTGTGTGTATAGAGCTGCTGTGTTGTGTGTGTGTGTGTATAGAGCTGCTGTGTTGTGTGTGTGTGTGTATAGAGCTGCTGTGTTGTGTGTGTGTGTGTATAGAGCTGCTGTGTTGTGTGTGTGTGTGTGTGTGTGTGTGTGTGTGGCCCGTCACTCCGCCTCAGGCCAATGAGAGGTGTGCGGGGGCGGGCGGCCCAAGGGACCAATGAGATTTCCCCTAGGGACACCGGACATCCAGGCAGGCAGGCAGGCATACAGTGCTTTCACTAATATAGTATCAGATAAATACAGACATCAAAGTATTTGTCGAAGTCCCCGCAGTACGTTTAATTAAAGTCCTGAATACCAGTTCTACCAATAACAGTACCAATAAAAGTAATTAGGGATTTGGAGAAGGGAATCACTGAATTTATATGGAATGGGAGAAAATCTAGAATTAAGAAAAAAGTAATGGTGCTGCTCAACCAGGCCTGGTTAAATTCCATGAAGCAGCTAGGCCGAGCCCGTTAATATATTGGTCAGCGAAAGCTGAAACCAAACCATGGGTTGATATAGAAGGGTCGGAAGCCGAGACCACGGACATGGTGACAATCTAGAATACAATCATAGCGCATTCTCTAAAAATATGGGACAAAAATTGCACACACAACTGTGTCTCATCTATTCCCTCTCCAATGACACCGATTAGGTCCAACCCTGACTTCCCCCCACCTTCCCAATCAAATATATATAAGAACTGGGATAGTAGAGGTCTGACACAACTAAAAGATATACAGAAAGCTGATAAAATCAAGACATTCCCTGAATTAAGAGAGGAATACAGAATTCCAAACACACATCTACACCAATATCTACAACTGAGACACTACATCTCCTCATTACAACCAAACAAAAATATAAACAGACTCCTTACCACATGTCAGAATTTGTACTTAACAGAAGAGTATCACAAAGGGACAATTGCTCAAGTATACCAGATCCTACTGATGCAGTCCAATGTACAGTACAAACAAATAAAAACATTTTACAGTGGGAAAAAGATATAGCGTAGGTAGATTCCTAGAGGACGAAGATTATGGAAGATATATACGACGAAATAGCTAGAACATCAAGATGCTCAGCTGTTACAGAAATGAACCTCAAAATATTGCACAGATGGTATTATACCCCTGCCCGTCTGCACTCCTTCCCAACAGCCTCTCTCCCGTGTTAGCGCAACGATGGCCAAATAGGCACATTCAAACACATTTGGTGGTCATGGCCTAAAATAATTTTTTTCTGGGGAAAGGTTAGAAGATTAATCAGAAGAGTCACAGGAATAGATTTACCATGGAACATGGAAACAGTGTTACTTCTTAGGCCAGAGGAAGATCTGGAAAGGAACGTGGACCTTGTAACAATACAAATTCTACCGGCACCAAGGCGGTGGTTGCGAGACACTGGAAGCAAATGATACCCAGACTTTCATGGCAGTTATATATAAACTAAACTATATAATGATAATGGAAAAACTCTTCAGCCTGGTCCAGGACAGATATAAAAGATTCCTGATGATATGGGATCCCTGGGTGACCTACTGGGAGCAAAACCAATCCTAATTTCTGACAGCTGCCCCTGGTGGACAGTATATGGACAGTATATGGACAGTATATGGACAGTATATGGTCTGTAAAATTGTAAACAAAGCAATGTTAATGAATGTCAAACAGTTTGCTCCCTGTTTGGAGACTAAATGGATGTAAACTCCCCCCTCCCCTTACCCCCCTTCTCTGTTTTCTGTACCCCTCCCCCCTCCCTTTACACCCACCTTCTCTGTTTTCTGTACCCCTCCCCCCTCCCCTTACCCCCCTTCTCTGTTTTCTGTACCCCTCCCCCCTCCCCTTACCCCCACCTTCTCTGTTTTCTGTACCCCTCCCCCCTCCCCTTACCCCCCTTCTCTGTTTTCTGTACCCCTCCCCCCTCCCCTTACCCCCCTTCTCTGTTTTCTGTACCCCTCCACCCTCTTCCCACCTATAATTTGTAAAACTGAAAAAATCTAAGTTAAAAAAAATAAATAGTAGCCATGTCAGAATACACAGATGTGCAATACTGACCCGAATTAGTTACAAGCAGCTGGTCATTGCAGAACTGTAACTTGTGAAATGGACTGTAAGAGAAAGATCTACTATGGCCTATACATTCCATAGGTACAGTAGGACTGTAAGAGAAAGATCTACTATGGCCTATACATTCCATAGGTACAGTAGGACTGTAAGAGAAAGATCTACTATGGCCTATACATTCCATAAGTACAGTAGGACTGTAAGAGAAAGATCTACACTATGGCCTATACATTCCATAGGTACAGTAGGACTGTAAGAGAAAGATCTACTATGGCCTATACATTCCATAAGTACAGTAGGACTGTAAGAGAAAGATCTACTATGGCCTATACATTCCATAAGTACAGTAGGACTGTGCCAAACGGCACCTCTGTACAGGAAGAAAAAACTTCTGCTTAGCTTGGCCTCACCCCTGAGCAGTGATACGATAGAATAATTTATACATGGTATGGAGTCATGTTCTCCATTTTTTACTGCTAAATATTGTTACTCATTATGAGTCTCAGAGTAACTTGTCTCCCTTTAATAACAAAATCTATCCATTTTTAAATAGTACCTTATTGGTAAAATGCACTTTTTTTTAAATACGCCATTATGAGGGGTCTAGGCATCAAAGCAATTTTGGAGCAGACCTCTGGCATTTTCCCTGGATGTAAGTATCAAAACATTTTGTTCCCTCAGACGATGGCTACAACCACCATTGTATTCATATATAAAAAGGATAAAGACCCCACAAACTGTGCCAGCTATCGCCCTATTTCACATAAAAATATGCAAACATTCTAGCTAACCGCTTACAAAAATATATCAACTATCTGGTTCTCCACGATCGAGTGGGGTTTATCCCAGCTAGACAGGCTCCAGACAATATTCAGAGGACTCTTAACCTCATACACACAGCTGAAACAGAAAAGACCCCCTGTATGCTACTCTCACAGGATGCGGAGAAAGCTTTCGATAGGCTGGACTGGCGATATCTCTTTGAGGTGTTGACGGAAATGGGTTTCACGGGAGCCTTTCTTAGGGGTATACAGACCTTATATCAAGCCCCATGTGCCCAGATTAGAAATGAATGGCTCCTCTCTGACTTAATACCCATAGCAAATAGTACCCGGCAGGGCTGCCCCCTTTCTCCACTCCTTTTTGCGCTCTCCATTAAACCCTTGGCGGTTGCCTGGAGACTGGACCCCAACGTGTCAGGTGTGCGGGTGGGAAAACGGAAATAAAGTGGTGTTCTTTGCAGACGACATACTAATGACGATTACCAGACCGCTCACTACTCTCCCCAACCTTTTTCAAGCACTGGGACAATTCGGGAATATATCCGGCTTCAAAATAAATCAGTCAAAATCACTAGCTCAAAGTATCAATCTCATCCATGACCTGATTAAGCTTCTGAGTATTCATTTTACATGGCGCACAAACTATATACCATATCTAGGGGTAAATCTTACAATCTATAAGTATAATTATCCTCAACAAATTCGTAAGCTCAAGAGCGATTTAGAAGAATGGGATAGATATTGAATCTCCTGGATAGGCAGGATTCCTTTCGGACCCTTCCAGTCCGAGTGCTGGAGAAAGATATTTCCATTTTACAGTGCAATATTGCTAGGTTCGTATGGTCAGGGAAAAGGTCCAGAATCCTAAATACAGTACAACAAAGGCCCTTGAAGCTGAGCTATATACTCCTCTGGAACTCAGAAAGGGGTACGAGAGAATGGGTTGATATAGAGAACCATATCTGTTCCCCTGCAGACCTAGACACTCTGCTTTGGCTGGACAGCCCAGATAGACCCCCGGGCAAAAAACTCTAGTATGACCCCACTTTTCAATAATCCTCAATTGTCCCCAGGGAGGGAGGTAGGCAGGTTTACAGCCTGGAAAAGTGGTGGCATAACTAGGATCAAACACATGGTATTGGGGGGGGAAAATTAAGGATTTCCGGAGCTCCAAGAGAAGGCGGATTTGCGGCCTGAAGAGGTGTTCAGATATCTCCAGCTAAAACATTTTATCACGACAAAGCACACAAGTACATCTTCGGCTGTTGAAACATTTTTGAAATGCTATATACCTCTAGATATCTGGGCAGGGGTTTAATCTCAACCATTTATAAGCTTGTGCTAGATGTGGATTTTTCTGTAAAGACTGTCTATATGCAGCGATGGGAAGAGGAGATGGGGGAAGTCCTGGAGGTCGAGGTATGGTCTGATATATGTGAGGCGGCAGCTTCTTGTTCCATATGCACAACCAGAAAAGAAAATGCGTATAAGATGCTGTGTCGCTGGTACCTTACACCAACAAGACTACATGCCATCAATAACAGTATATCCCCCCTCTGTTTCCGAGGCTGTGGGCAGAGAGGATCCCTCTTACATGTTTGGTGGTCCTGGCCAGTTCTGACCCCCCTGTGGCGGCAAATATTTTACCTCATCAACTCCCTAGGAGACGCACAGATGGTCCCTGACCCATTGCTGGCCCTGTTAGGCAGACCCCCTCCCAACGTTCCTAGGCACATATATAAATTAATGCTACATATCTTGCTGGCCGCTATATGTTCCATATTGGAATATGTTGGAATAAGCAGACTAGCCCGTGATTGATATCAAACGCAGGATATGGCATATCCTGAAAATGGAGCGAATCACGGCATATCTAAGAGAGACATCACATACATTTTCCCAGGTGTGGGAAGCATGGTTGTCACAGGAGGGTGGCACGGGGCTGGACCCAGAGCTAGCAATGCTGTAAAAACTGTTCTGATGCTTCGGAAAGATCTAAACCGTGAGGAGATTTATGAGATAGGACGAGACGCTGAGATGTAATTCTGTGATTACTGTGTAGCCCCTGGGTACTGAAACTACCGTGCTGCTTTACCTGTGTGTCTAACAGGAGGCCTGAACCTCCGCCACTAGGAGCCTGGGATACTCTTATTACACGGTGCAGTGCCTCCACCGATAAGGGGTACCAGCGTGGTGGGAGTGGTCCCTCACCGTAACCAATAAACACAGTAATTACACGCATTTCTATAAGAACAGTATTTACTAACTATCATATAATGCATGTACCATATCATAACACAGTAACACAGTAACCCAGCATATGACCCAACAAGACACAGTCCGTACGAATGTCCCCAAACACTGAATGTCTAATGGAACTTAACCACTGAGTGTCTCTCTTTCAATGTGTGTGTGGGGGATAGCGCGCTTCCCTGTGTTGGGGCCCAGTGGTGCACTTATTAATACCTTCCTGGTCATGGTCCAGACCAGGATAACCAGCAGCAATCTGTAACTCCGCGGCGTGGTTCCGCGGCGCGGTTCCGTGGCGCGGTACCTTGCTCCTCGCTTGGATGGCTCCGCAGGCTGACTTCTCTGAAGGGGCCTCCAGCCGGATGATCCCTTATGAGCAGTCTCTAATATGGAGTCCTGATCTGCTCTCAGATAGCAAGCTGCACTGTCCTCCAGGCGGTGTCCTGCAGCATGTCTCACACTAATGCTAATGGTGAGAAGGTCCCTACTTTAAGGCCTTCCCTCCTGCAGCAGTTACACTAAGTTCCTCTACTGTGTCTCAGGGGACTAACTGGGCCTCTGGGGCTAACTTCTGGCCTAGTCCCGGGAGCACAGCTCTGTGGACCCTACCTGCACCTTCAAGGTCCAGGTCTTGACTGACTGCTTCCTGTCCCAGCGTGCAATACTCTTTCCTCCTTCCAGGAGCAACCCAGCCATCCCATTCGTGGTGGTAAGTCACGTGGCAGCATCTCCATATGCAGCATTTGAGTTGTAGTTCTATCTGCAGCCTTTTCCTATTGCAGCCTCGTGCGCTAACACTACTGCGCATGCGCAACTGTCATGGCCACCGCGAGTCTCACTGCACATGTGTGGACCTTTGTGGCTGTGCGCTCGCGCAAACCAACACGGCGCCGCCCTGCAGAGACAGACGCCCGCGCCCCCGGCGACGCGCTCACTCCGCAGCAGCCCCACGCCTTCCGCAGCATCCCACACTTCAGCGGAGGTGAGGGGAACACATAAATACACAAGGGGACCTGAGGGGACATGGCTACAACTGGGATAATTTCCCCTCCCCCATCCCCACCCCACGTTAGCTGTTGTGTTTTATCCCCTATGGTTGCCCCCCCATCCACCCCTCCATCCTGCCATCCCCACCCCACGTTAACTGTTGTGTTCTATCCCCTATGGTTGCCCCCCTATCCCCCCCTCCATCCTGCCATCCCCACCCCACGTTAGCTGTTGTGTTCTATCTCCAGGGTTGCCCCCCCCCATCTCCCCTCCATCCTGCCATCCCCACCCCACGTTAGCTGTTGTGTCCTATCTCCTATGGTTGCCACCCCATCCCCCCTCCATCCCGCCACCCCCACCCCACGTTAACTGTTGTGTTCTATCACCTATGGTTGCCACCCCATCCCCCCTCCATCCCGCCACCCCCACCCCACGTTAGCTGTTGTGTTCTATCACCTATGGTTGCCCCCCATCCCCCCTCCATCCTGCCATCCCCACCCCACGTTAGCTGTTGTGTTCTATCACCTATGGTTGCCCCCCATCCCCCCCTCCATCCTGCCATCCCCACCCCACGTTAGCTGTTGTGTTCTATCTCCTATGGTTGCCCCCCCATTCCCCCTCCATCCCGCCACCCCCACCTCACGTTAGCTGTTGTGTTCTATCTCCTATGGTTGCCCCCCATCCCCCCTCCATCCCGCGAGTGACTGACGTACGCGAGTTTTTGTACAACACTACAAATATGAATGTTCAGTGAGGTGAGCTACCTACTGTATGTGAATAAACGATGCCGATGTACTGTAATGCGTAACAATTTCCCCTGCCCTTTCTCCCCTCTGTACCCCAATTTTACAATAAAAATCTATGTTAAAAAAAACAAAAAACATTTTGTTCCAGTTGTCCCCCATCTGCAGGGCCAGTAGAAGGAGTTGGGGAGGAGTAACACGGTGTGCTGTACATATTATAAGGAGATGTATTACAGTCTGTGTCTGGCTGCCTCATTCTTTTTGCCTTTTGTTTGCCCCAATAAATTATCCAACTCTGAAGTAGCGTACGTGTAAAACATTGCATCAGGTGAAAGAACCTGTTCTTACATACGCCGCCGCTCATTGCCACAAACAGCCGGGTGCATCTGAACACACTTTTTTCTACGTTGATACATAGACCCCAGAGTTGTCAACTGCATATGGTGCCAATTACATTCTGCCAATGTAGTGCCAAACCTAACCTGTTAAATAGTAACCGGGTCTTGGGCATCTCTTGTGCAAAAGGTTCTGCAATATGATATAGGATTTAAAATACTCAACACTAAGAACACTGGGATATAAGTCATGTTTTAGAGATTATTCATGTTACGTTTTCAGGAACCCAATATATTACTCACCAAAAGCAATTTGCACATCTGCCACAATCCTCTCTGGCCGTGAAACATTAGGAATTGCTGCCAGTTCAGCCACTGCAGCCATTATGTCATCCCAGAACCGAAGCAAATCCTCAGGGTCCTCCACAGAAGAAGCTACATCTGAGGGCACAGTAAGGATGATGTTTTCTGCAGCAAACTCAGCCCACGGGGCTGGATAATGGCGTATGGTTTTTAGCCACTCTGATACTTCTGTCTTTCCTGTAAAACATGGATACTACTTAATTATTTACTTCCATTGGTATTATTTTTAATACATGGACTGAGTACTAGAGTACTTTATTTAATTTGTTATGTTTTCCATTGTACCATTAAGTGTACCACAAACGTATCCAAATTTTGGAAAGATACATTTATTCTTCTTCCAACCATAATATCTCTCTATGGGGCCTATTCTAGAAGCTTCGATAAGTGACGTAGGCTGCATCCACAGTAAGCGCGAGTGGGAGTGCGACCCCCCACCTCTCCGGCGATCCTTGAACTGACTTGCAAGGCAGACGTGGTGATGGTGAGGCGTGTCAGGGGCATGGCTGTGACGTCACAGAGCTGGTTCGCCCTTATTGGGCGAACCGCTCACATGACCCGGCCATAGCGCACCGAAGACAAGCAATTTTGTCTCGCCACGCATCGGTCGCCTCACTGCTCACGTGCATGCACGCGCGCACTATGCACATGAGCATTGGCCTCCATATGTTTGCTTTTGGAGCAAGCGACGTTGCTCGCGCTGTAACAACCACTATGGACCCAGCTTTATCTAGCATTTTGGGCACTTCTTGAACGAGTTTGCAAGAGTAGCTATTCAGAAAGCTTCGGTAACATGCAAACTTGCTCAAGAAGTGATTCTCCCCAATCGGGCGCGCTCCTGCACAAAACATGCGGGAGCGCCAAAAATGCCCAAATTCACATTCCTTGGGAAATCGAGCTATTCTAGTAGCTCCGAGATTCACATCTCTGAAGAAAAATATATTTTTACTGCATCGGATTGAAACCGGGGGTCTCCGGAGCTGCCCCACATTAATACCAGCTCCAGCGACCCCCACATTAATACCAGCTCCAGAGACCCCCACATTAATACCAGCTCCGGACACCCCCACATTAATACCAGCTCCGGAGACACCCACATTAATACCAGCTCCAGCGACCCCCACATTAATACCAGCTCCGGAGACCCCCACATTAATACCAGCCCCGGAGACCCCCACATTAATACCAGCCCCGGAGACCCCCACATTAATACCAGCTCCAGAGACCCCCACATTAATACCAGCTCCGGAGACCCCCACATTAATACCAGCTCCGGAGACCCCCACATAAATACCAGCTCCGGAGACCCCCACATAAATACCAGCTCCGGAGACCCCCACATTAATACCAGCTCCAGCGACCCCCACATTAATACCAGCTCCGGAGACCCCCACATTAATACCAGCCCCGGAGACCCCCACATTAATACCAGCTCTGGAGACCCCCACATTAATACCAGCTCCGGAGACCCCCACATTAATACCAGCTCCGGAGACCCCCACATAAATACCAGCTCCGGAGACCCCCACATTAATACCAGCTCCGGAGACCCCCACATTAATACCAGCTCCGGAGACCCCCACATTAATACCAGCTCCGGAGACCCCCACATAAATACCAGCTCCGGAGACCCCCGCATTAATACCAGCTCCGGAGACCCCCACATTAATACCAGCTCCGGAGACCCCCACATAAATACCAGCTCCGGAGCTGCCCCACATTAATACCAGCTCCGGAGACCCCCAAATTAATACCAGCTCCGGAGACCCCCACATTAATACCAGCTCCGGAGACCCCCACATTAATACCAGCTCCGGAGACACCCACATTAATACCAGCTCCGGAGACCCCCACATTAATTCCAGCTCTGGAGACCCCCACATTAATACCAGCTCCGGAGACTCCCACATTAATACCAGCTCCGGAGACCCCCACATTAATACCAGCTCCGGAGACCCCCACATTAATACCAGCTCCGGAGACCCCCACATTAATTCCAGCTCTGGAGACCCCCACATTAATACCAGCTCCGGAGACCCCCCACATTAATACCAGCTCCGGAGACCCCCACATTAATACCAGCTCCGGAGACACCCGCATTAATACCAGCTCCGGACACCCCCACATTAATACCAGCTCCGGGGACCCCCACATTAATACCAGCTCCGGAGACCCCCACATTAATACCAGCTCCGGAGACCCCCACATAAATACCAGCTTCGGAGACCCCCACATAAATACCAGCTCCGGAGACCCCCACATAAATACCAGCTCCGGAGACCCCCACATTAATACCAGCCCCGGAGACCCCCACATTAATACCAGCTCCGGAGACCCCCACATTAATACCAGCTCCGGAGACCCCCACATTAATACCAGCTCCGGAGACCCCCACATAAATACCAGCTCCGGAGACCCCCACATTAATACCAGCTCCGGAGACCCCCACATTAATACCAGCTCTGGAGACCCCCACATTAATACCAGCTCCGGAGACCCCCACATTAATACCAGCACCAGAGACCCCGCATTAATACCAGCACCGGAGCCCCCCGCATTAATACCAGCTCCGGAGACCCCCGCATTAATATCAGCTCTGGAGACCCCCACATTAATACCAGCTCCGGAGACCCCCACATAAATACCAGCTCCGGAGACACCCGCATTAATACCAGCTCCGGAGACCCCCACATTAATACCAGCTCCGGAGACCCCCACATTAATACCAGCTCCGGAGACCCCCACATTAATACCAGCTCCGGAGACCCCCACATTAATTCCAGCTCTGGAGACCCCCACATTAATACCAGCTCCGGAGACTCCCACATTAATACCAGCTCCGGAGACCCCCACATTAATACCAGCTCCGGAGACCCCCACATTAATACCAGCTCCGGAGACCCCCACATTAATTCCAGCTCTGGAGACCCCCACATTAATACCAGCTCCGGAGACCCCCCACATTAATACCAGCTCCGGAGACCCCCACATTAATACCAGCCCCGGAGACCCCCACATTAATACCAGCTCCGGAGACCCCCACATTAATACCAGCTCCGGAGACCCCCACATTAATACCAGCTCCGGAGACCCCCACATAAATACCAGCTCCGGAGACCCCCACATTAATACCAGCTCCGGAGACCCCCACATTAATACCAGCTCTGGAGACCCCCACATTAATACCAGCTCCGGAGACCCCCACATTAATACCAGCACCAGAGACCCCGCATTAATACCAGCACCGGAGCCCCCCGCATTAATACCAGCTCCGGAGACCCCCGCATTAATATCAGCTCCGGAGACCCCCACATTAATACCAGCTCCGGAGACCCCCACATAAATACCAGCTCCGGAGACACCCGCATTAATACCAGCTCCGGAGACCCCCACATTAATACCAGCTCCGGAGACCCCCACATTAATACCAGCTCCGGAGACCCCCACATTAATACCAGCTCCGGAGACCCCCACATTAATTCCAGCTCTGGAGACCCCCACATTAATACCAGCTCCGGAGACTCCCACATTAATACCAGCTCCGGAGACCCCCACATTAATACCAGCTCCGGAGACCCCCACATTAATACCAGCTCCGGAGACCCCCACATTAATTCCAGCTCCGGAGACCCCCCACATTAATACCAGCTCCGGAGACCCCCACATTAATACCAGCTCCGGAGACACCCGCATTAATACCAGCTCCGGACACCCCCACATTAATACCAGCTCCGGGGACCCCCACATTAATACCAGCTCCGGAGACCCCCACATTAATACCAGCTCCGGAGACCCCCACATAAATACCAGCTCCGGAGACCCCCACATAAATACCAGCTCCGGAGACCCCCACATAAATACCAGCTCCGGAGACCCCCACATTAATACCAGCCCCGGAGACCCCCACATTAATACCAGCTCCGGAGACCCCCACATTAATACCAGCTCCGGAGACCCCCACATTAATACCAGCTCCGGAGACCCCCACATAAATACCAGCTCCGGAGACCCCCACATTAATACCAGCTCCGGAGACCCCCACATTAATACCAGCTCTGGAGACCCCCACATTAATACCAGCTCCGGAGACCCCCACATTAATACCAGCACCAGAGACCCCGCATTAATACCAGCACCGGACCCCCCCGCATTAATACCAGCTCCGGAGACCCCCGCATTAATATCAGCTCCGGAGACCCCCACATTAATACCAGCTCCGGAGACCCCCACATAAATACCAGCTCCGGAGACCCCCGCATTAATACCAGCTCCGGAGACCCCCACATTAATACCAGCTCCGGAGACCCCCACATTAATACCAGCTCCGGAGACCCCCACATTAATACCAGCTCCGGAGCTGCCCCACATTAATACCAGCTCCGGAGACCCCCACATAAATACCAGCTCCGGAGACCCCCACATTAATACCAGCTCCGGAGACCCCCACATTAATACCAGCTCCGGAGACCCCCACATTAATACCAGCTCCGGAGACCCCCACATTAATACCAGCTCCGGAGACCCCCACATTAATTCCAGCTCTGGAGACCCCCACATTAATACCAGCTCCGGAGACCCCCACATTAATACCAGCTCCGGAGACCCCCTATATTAATACCAGCTCCGGAGACCCCCACATTAATACCAGCTCCGGAGACCCCCGCATTAATACCAGCTCCGGAGCTGCCCCACATTAATACCAGGTCCGGAGACCCCCGCAGTAATACCAGCTCTGGAGACCCCCGCATTAATACCAGCTCCGGAGACCCCCACATTAATATCAGCTACGGAGACCCCCACATTATTACCAGCTCCGGAGACCCCCACATTAATATCAGCTCCGGAGACCCCCGCATTAATACCAGCTCCGGAGACCCCCACATTAATACCAGCTCCGGAGCTGCCCCACATTAATACCAGCTCCGGAGACCCCCGCAGTAATACCAGCTCTGGAGACCCCCGCATTAATACCAGCTCCGGAGACCCCCACATTAATATCAGCTACGGAGACCCCCACATTATTACCAGCTCCGGAGACCCCCACATTAATATCAGCTCCGGAGACCCCCGCATTAATACCAGCTCCGGAGCTGCCCCACATTAATACCAGCTCCGGAGACCCCCGCATTAATACCAGCTCCGGAGCTGCCCCACATTAATACCAGCTCCGGAGACCCCCACATTAATACCAGCTCCGGAGACCCCCACATTAATACCAGCTCCGGAGACCCCCACATTAATACCAGCTCCAGAGACCCCCACATTAATACCAGCTCCGGAGACCCCAACATTAATACCAGCTCCGGAGACCCCCACATTAATACCAGCTCCGGAGACCCCCACATTAATACCAGCTCCGGAGACCCCCGCATTAATACCAGCTCCTGAGACACCCGCATTAATACCAGCTCCGGAGACCCCCCCGCATTAATACCAGCTCCGGAGCTGCCCCGCATTAATACCAGCTCCGGCGACCCCCACATTAATACCAGCTCCGGAGACCTCCGCATTAATACCAGCTCCGGAGACCCCCACATAAATACCAGCTCCGGAGACCCCCACATTAATACCAGCTCCAGAGACCCCCACATTAATACCAGCTCCGGAGACACCCACATTAATACCAGCTCCGGAGACCCCCACATTAATACCAGCTCCGGAGACCCCCACATTAATACCAGCTCCGGAGACCCCCACATTAATACCAGCTCCGGAGACACCCACATTAATACCAGCTCCGGAGACCCCCACATTAATACCAGCTCCGGAGACCCCCACATTAATACCAGCCCCGGAGACCCCCACATTAATACCAGCTCCGGAGACCCCCAGATTAATACCAGCTCCGGAGCTGCCCCACATTAATACCAGCTCCGGAGACCCCCGCAGTAATACCAGCTCTGGAGACCCCCGCATTAATACCAGCTCCGGAGCTGCCCCACATTAATACCAGCTCCGGAGACCCCCACATTAATACCAGCTCCGGAGACCCCCACATTAATACCAGCTCCGGAGACCCCCACATTAATACCAGCTCCGGAGACCCCCGCATTAATACCAGCTCCGGAGACCCCCACATTAATACCAGCTCCGGAGACCCCCACATTAATATCAGCCCCGGAGACCTCCACATTAATACCAGCTCCGGAGACCCCCACATTAATACCAGCTCCGGAGACCCCCGCATTAATACCAGCTCCGGAGCCCCCCGCATTAATACCAGCTCCGGAGACCCCCCCGCATTAATACCAGCTCCGGAGCTGCCCCACATTAATACCAGCTCTGGAGACCCCCACATTAATACCAGCTCCGGAGACCCCCACATTAATACCAGCTCCGGAGACCCCCACATTAATACCAGCTCCAGAGACCCCCACATTAATACCAGCTCCGGAGACCCCCACATCAATACCAGCTCCGGAGACCCCCACATTAATACCAGCTCCGGAGACCCCCACATTAATACCAGCTCCGGAGACCCCCGCATTAATACCAGCTCCGGAGACCCCCCCGCATTAATACCAGCTCCGAAGCTGCCCCGCATTAATACCAGCTCCGGCGACCCCCACATTAATACCAGCTCCGGAGACCCCAACATTAATACCAGCTCCGGAGCTGCCCCACATTAATACCAGCTCCGGAGACCCCCACATAAATACCAGCTCCGGAGACCCCCACATTAATACCAGCTCCGGAGACCCCCACATTAATACCAGCTCTGGAGACCCCCACATTAATACCAGCCCCGGAGACCCCCACATTAATACCAGCTCCGGAGCTGCCCCACATTAATACCAGCTCCGGAGACCCCCACATTAATACCAGCTCCGGAGACCCCCGCATTAATACCAGCTCCGGCGACCCCCACATAAATACCAGCTCCGGAGCTGCCCCACATTAATACCAGCTCCGGAGACCCCCACATTAATACCAGCTCCGGAGACCCCCACATTAATACCAGCTCTGGAGACCCCCACATTAATACCAGCCCCGGAGACCCCCACATTAATACCAGCTCCGGAGCTGCCCCACATTAATACCAGCTCCGGAGACCCCCGCATTAATACCAGCTCCGGCGACCCCCACATTAATACCAGCTCCGGAGCTGCCCCACATTAATACCAGCTCAGGAGACCCCCACATTAATACCAGCTCCGGAGACCCCCACATTAATACCAGCTCCGGAGCTGCCCCACATTAATACCAGCTCCGGAGACCCCCACATTAATACCAGCTCCAGAGACCCCCACATTAATACCAGCTCCGGAGACCCCCACATTAATACCAGCTCCGGAGACCCCCACATTTGTACCAGCTCTGGAGACCCCCACATTAATACCAGCTCCGGAGACCCCCTCCTCCCATCCTGTGTAATAAAAATACATTTATGGGCAGCTTCATTACCTTAGCGGCTAAACGCTAAGGTAATGAATGGGTTAAATACCAGTTCCCGGTTTATTGGAGGTAGAGGGGGTGGGTGAGGGTGGTTTCTGGCCCGTGGTGGCTGTTCATGCTAACCGGGAGGCTTCCGGGAGGAGTTAACCCTTCATTATCTTAGTGGTTACTGGTTGGAAGATAGCCAATCAGGTAGCATGCCTCCCTCCCTTTTGATGATGTCACATCACTCCAAAAAAGGAAAGGTATCACATGGTATATCTATCAATCCCATTGGTGGGTAAACCACGTGATGGCTTCCATTTTGGTTTTGCTAAAGTAATGTCATCTTAAAGGGAGGGAAGTATATGCTACCTAATTAGCTGGCTTCCCTCCATTTCTGATGGTGTCACATCATAAAAAAATGGAAGCCATCACATGGCACACCAACCAATTGGATTGGGGGTGTACCATTTGCCAATCAAATGTGACCTCACAGGCCTTATATAAGGTTTTTCCATGGTAGCAACATCTTCTGGACCCTTTGGATTATAAAGAATAGAAGAAAAGAAGGAAGAAGTTAAGAACTCACAGGAGACTACTCTACAATCAAAAGAGGATCATGGACTTCTGTACATCGGCTGATGAGGAACACTGCGTTGTGGGTCAACAGTTGATGCCGGTGTAGGATGACGAGGGTGAATCCGGCAAAGGTAAGAAACACATTGATTGTATTTTATTTAATTGTGTTTATTTATTTTTTTAGGATGCCCATTGACTTCCAATGTTTTTATCTATTCCCCTTTCAGGGTATAGATAAGCACAGTGACAAGCAATGCATTTTTTTTGGCAAATGCTTGTTTTTATTTCATTTTAATGTATTGTATTTTTTGTTTTTTAATTTAGGTTGCCCATTCATTGTCATAGTGGCAATCCATGCCCAAATTGTTAGCATGGTTTGCCACATTGACAATGTTTTTTTGGTAAATGCTTGTTTATATTTCATTATGATGTATTTTAATTGATGCTTGTTTTTTTTAGGTTGCCCATCCATTGCAATTGTGGCAATTCATGCCTATATAGTGGGCATGGCTTACCACAGTAACAATCAATGGGTTTATTGGCAAATTAATGTATTGTACTGTTATGCCAAGGTTATTTGATTGAGTATTTATTTTGTTTTGCAAATAAATGGGCAATCGTGCTATTAGCCATTTATTTGTTTGCTACTAGTGCCTAGTGCCTTTGGCCATTTGTATGTGTGTTGATGGTGTAGAGGGGTTGGGGGTAGTTGTTCCAGGGTGGGTAGTTATACCTCCCGGTGAGTATTTGGGGGGGGAGAGGGGTTAATCCCTTAATTACTATAGCATTTACTAACCGCTAATGTAATTAAGGGGTTAGTGGCCAGTAGTTAGTTTTTTTATTTGAATGTTGCTGCCCACGGAGGATGGGGTGGATGTGATGAGGATGAGGACGGCCTTCATCCTGGCAGGGGTAAGGACAACTTCAACTTACTTTATGCTGGCTGGATAATGTTTTATTATAATGGGCAAATGCGCTATTATCCAGATCTGGATAACAGGAATTTTTCCAATAAATGTACTGTATATGATGGGCGGGGGGGGGGTTGTTTTGTGTAAAGGGTGTGGGTTTTAGAGTACCCATTCATTGCCATTGGGGTTATCTTTGCTCCCATTGAGGGCACAGGTAACCACTCTGGCAATCAATGGGTTTATTAGCTAGTATTGCTGTTTGTATTTTAATATTTACAGGGGGTGGAGGGGGTGAAGGGGGTAGTTGCCCGGGGTGAAGAGGGTAGTTGCCCAGGGTAGGTGCACTCTCTTGAGTGGGTAGAGGGAGGGGTTAACCCCTTCATTACTTTAGGGTAGTAACCGCTAAGGTAATGAAATGGTTAACTCATCCCACAACCTTCCCGGTAGGCCTAATCACCCACTGTGGGGCAACTACCCCGCATTAATTTCAGCCTCATGGACCCCCTGCTTCCTGAATTACAGGCCCCGGTGTGGGGTGCCGGTATCCCCGCAAAGTTTAAATGTTCCGATCAAATGACGCAGGAGATTTAAACAATGTAAAGAGATACCGACACCTCATACCAGAGCTTGTAACTCAGGAAGCAGGGGGTCCCTGAGGCTGAAATTAATGCGGTTCAGCTTCGGACCCCCTGCTTCAATACTGTCTTATTAAAAGCAAGTAAAAACAGTGCGATTGCCTGTAAGAGCTGTGCAGGGAGATGGCCTGTAAGAGCTGTGCAGGGAGATGCAGCTCTCTCTGTGCAGGGAGATGTAGCTCTCTCTGTGCAGGGAGATGGCCTGTAAGAGCTGTGCAGGGAGATGGCCTGTAAGAGCTGTGCAGGGAGATGGCATGTAAGAGCTGTGCAGGGAGATGCAGCTCTCTCTGTGCAGGGAGATGCAGCTCTCTCTGTGCAGGGAGATGGCTTGTAAGAGCTGTGCAGGGAGATGCAGCTCTCTCTGTGCAGGGAGATCACCTGTAAGAGCTGCGCAGGGAGATGGCCTGTAAGAGCTGTGCAGGGAGATGGCCTGTAAGATCTGTGCAGGGAGATGGCCTGTAAGAGCTGCGCAGGGGAGATGCAGCTCTCTCTGTGCAGGGAGATCGCCTGTAAGAGCTGTGCAGGGGGATGCAGCTCTCTCTGTGCAGGGAGATGGCCTGTAAGAGCTGTGCAGGGAGATGCAGCTCTCTCTGTGCATGGAGATGGCCTGTAAGAGCTGTGCAGGGAGATGGCCAGTAAGAGCTGTGCAGGGAGATGGCCTGTAAGAGCTGTGCAGGGAGATGGCCAGTAAGAGCTGTGCAGGGAGATGCAGCTCTCTCTGTGCAGGGAGATGGCCTGTAAGAGCTGTGCAGGGAGATGCGGCTCTCTCTGTGCAGGGAGATGGCCTGTAAGAGCTGTGCAGGGAGATGCAGCTCTCTCTGTGCAGGGAGATGGCCTGTAAGAGCTGTGCAGGGAGATGCGTCTCTGTGCAGGGAGATGGCCAGTAAGAGCTGTGCAAGGAGATGGCCTGTAAGAGCTGCGCAGGGAGATCGCCTGTAAGAGCTGTGCAGGGAGATGGCCTGTAAGAGCTGTGCAGGGAGATGCGGCTCTCTCTGTGCAGGGAGATCGCCTGTAAGAGCTGTGCAGGGAGATGGCCTGTAAGAGCTGTGCAGGGAGATGGCCTGTAAGAGCTGTGCAGGGAGATGTAGCTCTCTCTGTGCAGGGACATGGCCTGTAAGAGCTGTGCAGGGAGATGCGGCTCTCTCTGTGCAGGGAGATGGCCTGTAAGAGCTGTGCAGGGAGATGGCCTGTAAGAGCTGTGCAGGGAGATGCAGCTCTCTCTGTGCAGGGAGATGGCCTGTAATAGCTGCGCAGGGAGATGGCCTGTAAGAGCTGTGCAGGGAGATGTAGCTCTCTCTGTGCAGGGAGATGGCCTGTAAGAGCTGTGCAGGGAGATGGCCTGTAAGAGCTGTGCAGGGAGATGGCCTGTAAGAGCTGTGCAGGGAGATGGCCTGTAAGAGCTGTGCAGGGAGATGCAGCTCTCTCTGTGCAGGGAGATGGCCTGTGAGAGCTGTGCAGGGAGATGGCCTGTAAGAGCTGTGCAGGGAGATGTAGCTCTCTCTGTGCAGGGACATGGCCTGTAAGAGCTGTGCAGGGAGATGGCCTGTAAGAGCTGTGCAGGGAGATGGCCTGTAAGAGCTGTGCAGGGAGATGGCCTGTAAGAGCTGTGCAGGGAGATGCAGCTCTCTCTGTGCAGGGAGATGGCCTGTGAGAGCTGTGCAGGGAGATGGCCTGTAAGAGCTGTGCAGGGAGATGGCCTGTAAGAGCTGTGCAGGGAGATGGCCTGTAAGAGCTGTGCAGGGAGATGCAGCTCTCTCTGTGCAGGGACATGGCCTGTAAGAGCTGTGCAGGGAGATGCGGCTCTCTCTGTGCAGGGAGATCGCCTGTAAGAGCTGTGCAGGGAGATGGCCTGTAAGAGCTGTGCAGGGAGATGGCCTGTAAGAGCTGTGCAGGGAGATGGCCTGTAAGAGCTGTGCAGGGAGATGCGGCTCTCTCTGTGCAGGGAGATGGCCTGTAAGAGCTGTGCAGGGAGATGGCCTGTAAGAGCTGTGCAGGGAGATGGCCTGTAAGAGCTGTGCAGGGAGATGGCCTGTAAGAGCTGTGCAGGGAGATGGCCTGTAAGAGCTGTGCAGGGAGATGGCCTGTAAGAGCTGTGCAGGGAGATGTAGCTCTCTCTGTGCAGGGACATGGCCTGTAAGAGCTGTGCAGGGAGATGCGGCTCTCTCTGTGCAGGGAGATCGCCTGTAAGAGCTGTGCAGGGAGATGGCCTGTAAGAGCTGTGCAGGGAGATGGCCTGTAAGAGCTGTGCAGGGAGATGGCCTGTAAGAGCTGTGCAGGGAGATGGCCTGTAAGAGCTGTGCAGGGAGATGGCCTGTAAGAGCTGTGCAGGGAGATGGCCTGTAAGAGCTGTGCAGGGAGATGGCCTGTAAGAGCTGTGCAGGGAGATGGCCTGTAAGAGCTGTGCAGGGAGATGGCCTGTAAGAGCTGTGCAGGGAGATGGCCTGTAAGAGCTGTGCAGGGAGATGGCCTGTAAGAGCTGTGCAGGGAGATGGCCTGTAAGAGCTGTGCAGGGAGATGGCCTGTAAGAGCTGTGCAGGGAGATGGCCTGTAAGAGCTGTGCAGGGAGATGGCCTGTAAGAGCTGTGCAGGGAGATGGCCTGTAAGAGCTGTGCAGGGAGATGGCATGTAAGAGCTGTGCAGGGAGATGCAGCTCTCTCTGTGCAGCGAGATGCAGCTCTCTCTGTGCAGGGAGATGGCTTGTAAGAGCTGTGCAGGGAGATGCAGCTCTCTCTGTGCAGGGAGATCACCTGTAAGAGCTGCGCAGGGAGATGGCCTGTAAGAGCTGTGCAGGGAGATGACCTGTAAGAGCTGTGCAGGGAGATCGCCTGTAAGATCTGTGCAGGGAGATGCAGCTCTCTCTGTGCAGGGAGATGGCCTGTGAGAGCTGTGCAGGGAGATGGCCTGTAAGAGCTGTGCAGGGAGATGGCCTGTAAGAGCTGTGCAGGGAGATGGCCTGTAAGAGCTGTGCAGGGAGATGCGGCTCTCTCTGTGCAGGGAGATGGCCTGTAAGAGCTGTGCAGGGAGATGGCCTGTAAGAGCTGTGCAGGGAGATGGCCTGTAAGAGCTGTGCAGGGAGATGCAGCTTCTCTCTGTGCAGGGAGATGGCCTGTAAGAGCTGTGCAGGGAGATGCGGCTCTCTCTGTGCAGGGAGATCGCCTGTAAGAGCTGTGCAGGGAGATGGCCTGTAAGAGCTGTGCAGGGAGATGGCCTGTAAGAGCTGTGCAGGGAGATGGCCTGTAAGAGCTGTGCAGGGAGATGGCCTGTAAGAGCTGTGCAGGGAGATGGCCTGTAAGAGCTGTGCAGGGAGATGGCCTGTAAGAGCTGTGCAGGGAGATGGCCTGTAAGAGCTGTGCAGGGAGATGGCCTGTAAGAGCTGTGCAGGGAGATGGCCTGTAAGAGCTGTGCAGGGAGATGGCCTGTAAGAGCTGTGCAGGGAGATGGCCTGTAAGAGCTGTGCAGGGAGATGGCCTGTAAGAGCTGTGCAGGGAGATGGCCTGTAAGAGCTGTGCAGGGAGATGGCCTGTAAGAGCTGTGCAGGGAGATGGCCTGTAAGAGCTGTGCAGGGAGATGGCCTGTAAGAGCTGTGCAGGGAGATGGCCTGTAAGAGCTGTGCAGGGAGATGCAGCTCTCTCTGTGCAGGGAGATGGCCTGTAAGAGCTGTGCAGGGAGATGCAGCTCTCTCTGTGCAGGGAGATGGCCTGTAAGAGCTGCGCAGGGAGATGTAGCTCTCTCTGTGCAGGGAGATGGCCTGTAAGAGCTGCGCAGGGAGATGTCGCTCTTACAGACTGCAGGCAGGTGGCGCGGGCGGACCTCTAGTCACTGCTATCCCGAGCGGTTTGGCATTGTCTCAGGCTCACGGTTTCTGATGTGCAATAACTCTTTCTGAATACAGGGATAACACACATGTCAGACCGTGAGGTAGCGTTACATGACGGAGGTGCATGGTTACCCTTTTGATAGAAAGGAGCCCTCTTAGCACTTTCAATCTTCACATTGAATTTGCCCAGCTTAGCCTTTGGTGGTAAATATATATAGATAAGGCCGCCCAACAGACTGGACACGGTCAGCTTCTCTTTAGTGACGTGAAGTTTCTGTGTGACCACTGGGGGGCGACACACAGGGTTACACTCGATCAGGTTATCAGTGTGGCATCCAATCTGCACCTAGGAGATAAAGCGCACAAAGATCAGGAACGAGGTTTTATGTACAGCGCTCCATTCCAGGCACGTTACCCATGTTATTTACCAAAAAAATATACATTACAATTTGAAATTGCAGTTGATATAACTTTTATAGAACAAAAATAAAGGTTATGCATAAAAGGTCTTTCTTTATATAATCTTTGACAAAAACAAACAGAAAGGTTCCCTCATGAATGCACTCAAAACGATAAAGTATGAATAGTGAGGTATAATTTAAAAAAAATTATTAAATATTAATATTAAAAAAAATTTGTACAGAGGGGCGTACTAAGAGGGTCCAAGACCAGCCCCTAATACATACCAAAAGTAACTTCCACATCAAATGCATAAGGAAGAAGACCTAAGGGAACACTAGTATATGTATTGCCATATGGTATATAAGCTAGAATACTTAAAGATTAATTCCAAGGGAATAAGTAACTGCGTGCAGGGAAGCAGGACTATTATCTAACAACCGGAACGGTAATAACAGGACCTCTGCCAGTGCTGAGTCCAGAGGAATATAATCTAATAGCAGAAAGTGGCCAGTGTAAAATACAAAACTAGTGTCACGCATTAGTGTAAATGTATAACAACTTGTGGTAACAACACAAGCACACATCGGTGAATGATAATCACCTACACATGTAAACAGCATAATCCATAGATAAATGAAGACAGCATGATAAAGGGATTGGATCCTAAACAGGGCATAAAGTATGCATAGGTAGAGCCCAGAGGCCCAGAGACCGTATCCAGTTATAGCCTCTTACACCATATATACAGTAACACTACAAAATGTATGATAGATAAATGTATATTGGATAATATGGTAGGATCATCACAGATAAATACGAAAAATGATAAATATCGC
Organism: Ascaphus truei; assembly: GCF_040206685.1. Taxonomy (NCBI): domain Eukaryota; kingdom Metazoa; phylum Chordata; class Amphibia; order Anura; family Ascaphidae; genus Ascaphus; species Ascaphus truei. Next base: position 207,530 of record NW_027456745.1, on the reverse strand, counting down.
TATATAGTCCTCAAAGTAAAGGCAGACACTTAGTTAGTATATACAGTGACGTGTAGGAACACATGCTGATAATAGGTGAATGCACTCACAGTGCGTATTGGAAAACACGTGCAGCAGTAGTAATAATTGCTGCCAGTACCCGCTGTTACACGGAATCAAAGTACCCCTAGTAAGCCACATTGAAAACATGGTAACACTCTATTACACAAAGGGGAGGGGTACAGACATTATACTTAGCTTGGTGTCCATACAGTTAGGCTTTTCTCACTGCCCATGGAAGAGACAGGAGCTCCGACAACAGTGTACTGTAGCTAGCAAGTGTATCCGGTGCTGCTGAGTCACCTATTATCAGCATGTGTTCCTACACGTCACTGTATATACTAACTAAGTGTCTGCCTTTACTTTGAGGACTATATAGCGATATTTATCATTTTTCGTATTTATCTGTGATGATCCTACCATATTATCCAATATACATTTATCTATCATACATTTTGTAGTGTTACTGTATATATGGTGTAAGAGGCTATAACTGGATACGGTCTTTGACCTGGGCCTCTGGGCTCTACCTATGCATACTTTATGCCCTGTTTAGGATCCAATCCCTTTATCATGCTGTCTTCATTTATCTATGGATTATGCTGTTTACATGTGTAGGTGATTATCATTCACCGATGTGTGCTTGTGTTGTGACCACACGTTGTTATACATTTACACTAATACGTGACACTAGTTTTGTATTTTACACTGGCCATCTTGGCATCTACTTTCTGCTATTAGATTATATTCCTCTGGACTCAGCACTGGTAGAGGTCCTGTTATTACCGTTCCGGTTGTTAGATTATAGTCCTGCTTCACTGCACGCCGTTACTTATTCCCTTGGAATTAATCTTTAAGTATTCTAGCTTATATACCATATGGCAATACATATACTAGTGTTCCCTTAGGTCTTCTTCCTTATTCATTTGATGTGGAAGTTACTTTTGGTATGTATTAGGGGCTGGTCTTGGACCCTCTTACCACGCCTCTCTGTACAATTTTTTTTTAATATTAATATTTAATAATTTTTTTTAAATTATACCTCACTATTCATACTTTATCGTTTTGAGTGCATTCATGAGGTAGTGTGACTAATAAGAATGTGAAAAAACATCAAGTAAAATAATGCAAAATGTTTTTGATGTTATCTTGGTGATCGGCGAAATCTCAGGACCTCTAGTGGGAATTTGCTTCGAATTCCCTTTAACATACACACTTTTCCGGAATCCAGAGGGAGCGTGTAACAGGGGAGTAATCCCTGTTCAAGTAATGTGCCTTTAATCTAGCAGTGTGGGGGTTAACTGCTGGTAGTCAATTAATAAACACCACCTGCCTGATCTAGTTTGCTTACAAAAGCCTGTCTGTTGAGACAGGAAGTGACTCCTTAGCTCTGACTGAGAGCTGACCTTTGGAGAGACAGAGGAGTGTTCTTGAGACTCCCAGGAGAGTCTGACCAAAAGAACACACATCTCTGGAGCTGACCGGTCTTGAGCTCTGCCCAGCATAGCTGATTGCAAGACACCAAATAAGACTTCTAAACCTGGACGCTGATATTTTCTGTGCACGCATGGGTGCGGTTCCAGGAGAACAGAGAAGCTTACTCTACAGCAAGAAACAGAAACTGCACCTAGGTAGTGTCTCCCAGACACCCAGTGTGATGTGTATTTTACCTGTGAAGTGTGTATTCTGTCTGTATTCTTGTCCATGGGCACAGGCACTCAATAGTAGGGAACAGGGTCTGGCTTCTTACTTAGTTTACCTGCATGATCAGGCACTGTCACAGAGTACCAGCATTTCTTCCCTTTCTCACTGACATACTCCACCCTGTCCATATAGATGCTTCGGCCTACATGCCATACCCTGATTAGATAGGCTACCCTATCATCAGTATAATGTCCCTGGCTGCTGCATTTAGGGGCCATGTATCCCAGAACAGCATCCCTGACCCACTCCTCTCTACTTTCCTCCACCTCCCGCATTAAAGGCTCTGGCAGATAGGGAAAGTCATAACCGTGGGACTTACTGAACCTTTGAATAATTACCCTTAGGCATGTCATCAGTACCCACATTTGCAGTAATACATTTAGGATTCAGCTCTACTATTTTTTATCAGGTTCTGACCACAAGCCTGCCCTGGCAATACCCAGAATAGAGGTTACTCATGGGAATCCCCAAACATGGCTTCCTCCCAGCCTTGATAGGAGTCAAGCCCCATCTAAAGATCTTTCCTGTGGTTACGCATAATATCTACCTCTTGCTCCGGGGTATACTCTCCTTCCCACCAGTGGTCTATTTTGTTACCCTGCACAAGCACAAATCAGGTCCGGTCCATATGTGGAACATATTCCTGGATCCAACCACTTTAGTAAAATTTCTCTCATGGTACCCTTAGGCATGTCATCAGTACCCACATTTGCAGTAATACATTTAGGATTCACAGATAATATAGGGGAAGGTGGCCTGGGTGCTAAGGGCTTACACTCCTTTCTTATCACATCTCTAGGCACAGGAATAATAGTATGCTTGTCATCGCTATACTAGGTCGGTGCTACATTGTTCCACTTCTTGGTAGAAGCTTCTACCTCAGTTACTGGAGCAATTAAAGAGTCCTGTCTCTCAACGTTAACGGCTGAAACATAAGAATGTCCCGGTTTTATGGTTTCCTTGGTGCGGCCTCGTCCGATCAGCGCATCCACGTCCTCCTTAGGAATCGGCGGACCGGACCCCAGATCCTCAGATGTGGCTTTCACTGCAGCAGGAACAGGTGGTCCTGACCGCCGCTCACCACCAAAGATGGGTCGGTCTCCGGAACCACCACCAAATACAGGATCCTCACAGGGACCACCACCAAAGACAATGAGTTGACCTCGGGAGCAGGAACGGTGGAAGTATCGGCCGGTACCTCTGCCGCTGTCACTCCCAAGCCGCTTTTCCATCCGGAAGAAGGCATTGCTCTCTCCCTGTGAGGATCCTCCGCTGCTGCAGACTCCTCTCGATCGGGACTGGTCATCAGGGAGGTCACAGAAGAAGCTTGGCAGAACTCCGCCACACTACTATTGGCCATCTTGAAAAAGTCTGATTGCACCTGCTCCATGAGGGAGTAGTAGAAGGACTTGGCACCTCCAATGCTGGCCGGCGTGGAGATAGGTAAGTCCAGCATTGGTTGGCAGGGCAGTGCAGTACTTACACTCTTAAAGGGAAGGAGGCTCACTCCCCTGGCGTTGGCTCTGAGTGACTCCGCTCCTGAGTCAGGACTCTTACTGTAGTACTTCCCGCAAAGGTTGATTACCGGAGCATTTTGGTCAGGGTGGAAAAGGTCATAGATTAGAGCCATAGAGTCTCTCTCTGCGTCCGCAGAAGAATTCTCCACCAGCGCCTGTAGCTTTTTTTGATCAATTGGGTTAGGGTCCGCATCTCCTGGGGTGTAGTGTAGAACCAGGCTTGTCAAAGGCCTTCAGCACCGGCTGAAGGCAGGGCATATCACTTCGCCTGCAGCAGGACATGACATCCATCTCACCTCCTGGCTGGTCACACAGCAGACACAGGAGTTACAGGAAATATTTGCCATTTAGGTGGAGCAGCAGGAGTCCTCCTGGTAGCTCGAATCGCTGGGCAATCTGTTCAGCCATGTCTGCTTAGTATAGCAACGATCAAGGGTAGGCACAGTCCTGGTTTTCTCTGTCACCAAGTGCGTTTCTTGGGTGTGATAACTGCATCTGGCCACACCCCATGTGGTGACAGTTAAGTCTGGGTCTCCTCCCCCTGGTGGATCCAGGAGTCCCAGACACTCCAGAAAGGGCGTGGCTATGGCTTTCGCGCCAAACCGATTTGGTGGGAACCGTTTGCAGCCATCAGGATCCTCTGTTGGGACCCTGAATTCAATGTGTGCATGCTGGCAGTTCCTTCTTGGGGGTTCTATCGTTTCAAGACTCCTCCCAGGTAACACCACATGCACTTTCTTTCTCTGTGGGGAGTACACACTGGCAGTCCCAATCATGAGTGGTTCTGTGTCCCAAGATGACACTCTGGCGATGCTACATGTACTCTGCTGATACCATGACTATGGTCTCTAGTCACAACTCAGTACAGCAACAGTTCCACTGTGACCCCATTCACTGGCACCCCAAATGGAATAATCCTGGTGTCAGCCCCAGTTAGAGATTATTGTGATGAGCAAGGGTAACCAGGCTTCATAATAAAGGTTAAACCCTCTGGTGGCCTATGGGTCCCTGGCAGCTATCTAGCACTATAAGCCAGGGGGCCAGGTATCTTTACATGCACAGTTAAAGTGTCCCGGCTTTTCCACTTTCCATGTTCCCTTTACCCCAGACTCATGAAACTTGCTGTGTGTAAGTTTTGGGTGGGATATTTGGGTAAGATTGGAATTATTTTGTTTGCAGGAGTTCAGGGGCCAGACCTACCAGTAGTACCTTAATTCTGCCCGGCGACCAAGCATGATTTGCTGGTACGTGTCTAGAATTACCCCGGGGCTATCCAGCATCCCCCAGACTCATAGTTTGACCCCTGATATCTCAGTCCTAAATCCAGTACAGTCATGAGTCTCCCCAAGATCTCCCATGTATTAAAATATGTTTTCCAATGTTTGGTACATTTATTATAAGGCTCCTTATGCAGCCTGCCCGGGCATCCAGCTAAGGTGCCAGCAAGTCTGCCCGGGCATCCCGTTAAGGTGCCAGCAAGTCTGCCCGGGCATCCCGTTAAGGTGCCAGCAAGTCTGCCCGGGCATCCCGTTAAGGTGCCAGCAAGTCTGCCCGGGCATCCCGTTAAGGTGCCAACAAATCTGCCCGGGCATCCCGTTAAGGTGCCAGCAAGTCTGCCCGGGCATCCCGTTAAGGTGCCAGCAAGTCTGCCCGGGCATCCCGTTAAGGTGCCAGCAAGTCTGCCCGGGCATCCCGTTAAGGTGCCAGCAAGTCTGCCCGGGCATCCCGTTAAGGTGCCAGCAAGTCTGCCCGGGCATCCCGTTAAGGTGCCAGCAAGTCTGCCCGGGCATCCAGTTAAGGTGCCAGCAAGTCTGCCCGGGCATCCCGTTAAGGTGCCAGCAAGTCTGCCCTGGCATCCCGTTAAGGTGCCAGCAAGTCTGCCCGGGCATCCCGTTAAGGTGCCAGCAAGTCTGCACAGAGTCCGTAGTTCAAAGGGGAGAGGATCTCCAGAGGTGTGAAAATATTTGGTGGGCGAGGAAAGGTGAATGGCCAGGTCCGGACTACAAAGGGCACCCCGTGGTGACAACTTTTTGTAGTTGCCAAACTTGGTGGAGCCGGCCCTGCATGTGACAATGAGTTAGCCAAGGAGGATGCAGACATAGAGTCTTCTCCCCTTAGCTAAAATCATATTTCCTGCTCAGCTGGCTTTGAGCGTGCTTGGCACGCCTACTCCTATGATGTCCGCCAAGGGACTAGCCCCTCTTTCTATTGGCTGGCGGGGAGGAATTCCCACGCTCCAATTGGCTGCTTCTTCCCCCTCCATTCTGGGAATAGCCCAGCGGAGTGTACAGTATGTAAGGTGCTGACCAAAAGAGTGAGTGGGGGCAACCAATGATGAGTCGATGAGGTAGGGCAGCTTTTCAAAGTTGCTCTGTTCGAAATAGCAGAGCGACCGGCTTAGTTTTGAAGCCTGAAATGTTTGCCTCAGAGAGACTAAGTCAGATATGAGGACCAAGTTCTCATGTTAGAACGCAGTGGTCGGGGCTGGGAACTGAAGCCGAAAAGAGGACTAGGAGAGCTGGGGCTATATCCCGGTCAGGGTAAGCTCATCCAAGTGGGCGCCCTGCACCTAGGAAAGCCTAGATTTCCCCCCCAGAGCCCCAGTAAGTATATTTGTAACTGATCCTTGTGTATTTCTTCTTGTTGTACGTGGGTTTACCAAAATAAATTTGTTTTTACTATCTTGCAGTGTCTAATGAATGATCCCGGTAATATATAAATGGTGTACAAAGTACCTGGTCTCCCATGACAATTATAATGCCCAGCTGTATGGTGGGCTGATGCTATAACTGTCCCCAAGTTGTCCTCTCAGCAGGGCCTCCAAATGTAACACCCCTATCTCCCCCACCCCCCGACGGGAGAATTTTAGGTAGGTAGATATGTGTTTGTGGTGCTCACCTGTTGGTTGCCAGGAGGCCGAGTCTCCGCGATGTAGGGAGCTTGGGGTACAGCATCTCTAGGATGGTGCAGCACCTCCACCTGTAGGGTTCTGCCATAGGCAGGGGCTCATCCCCACAGGAACTTCCATAGAACAATGAAGTGCCAGCAGAAGTACAACTGGGATTATTGGGGTAGCATCAGACACAGCACATCCTGTATCCATCTCATGCAAGAGCTGTACATCCCCTGGGCCAAACTTAACCCAGGTTAGATGATACCTTGCAGCTTGCGGGGGCTTCCTGCTGTAGACATCCTGGCCCAGGAGTATCTTCCTTTCCCTGGCAGGACAGGACTAGGCCTCCCAGGGGCTTGAGGCCCGCAGGCTAGTCTGAAGACCCTCACCCCCCAAGGGGCAAGGCAGGAACTCCCTAACAAAGACTAGGACTGAAACTCTCACTTCCTCCAGGGTAGACCACAGGACCCACCCCCTAAGGGGTTAGGCTAGACACAGCCAGAACAGAACAGAGAACTCATGCATAGCTCCTGGCCCAGGCATACCACCCTTCTTTGGGCAGGATAGGTCTAGGCAACCCAGGGCTTGAGCTCCCCTGGCTAGTCTGGACAACCTCACCCCCCAAGGGGCAAGGAAGAGCAGCCAGAACTGAGCGAGACACAGAATCAGGACAGAGAACTCTCTAAATTTGCATGGGAGACACCTTTTATAGCAAGAGTGTGGCTAGCTCCTATGACCCAATAACTGGGCGGGTATCACCAGAGGAAGCCGACACCCCTAGCATGTGACTCCAACCGTTTTCTGGCAGGTGCCTGAAAACTGCAACAAACTAACATAGGGGAGAGGAAGCTCACATGCTAGGCCATGTGAGAGGGGACTAACCGTAGCACTGCCGGCCATTACCAGGACTTACAATACTAGGGTATAGAAATATAGCACACTGCTACATACATACATACATACATATGTAATGGTTTTTCTGGCCCGGCCTGACCCACCCAATCTCACATTGGCCCCTGTGGTCTAACCGGTCCCAATTACAGTGTGGTAGTGTCTGGTGGTGCACCTGTTGGCTACAGGACTCCTGAGTCTCCCGCATGATGGTGTGTGGGGAGGACCCGTCCAGACAGGCAGCTGAGGTAGTGTGCTGAGTCCTACCTAGTTCCAGTGCAGCGCCTCCACCTCATCAGGGTCCCTTCGGTCACTTGGGGATGGTCCTGACGAGGAACTCCTCTGTGGTGCTCCTCTCTGTACATTCACTCCACACATGTACACGAGAGGGTTTTGGATTGAGAACATCTTTATTGCCTGAGTGGGCTAGCTGCCCCTCGCAGTAGATTTTCTAGCCACTCATATTCAGTCAGTGCTTCCCTTTGAAAGGTGTAGTTCTCCTTAAATAGGGATTCCCTATCCCCGCAGGGATCTCTGCCCTGTGCCAGGTCCCTGGACACAGTCTCCTCTTCAGTTACTATAACATAACCATCTGCTAGAACTTGCACTCAGATAGAACACAGAACTCGACTCAGAACTAACTTTTAGACACAGTGCTGTGCCTTATGTACACTCTGGAAGCTGACACACCTCTGACATCACTAACCATGGAGTCAGAGCATGTGACCACTCCCATCCATACACAGGGCACCCCACCAGGGTGTGAGGGCAAACCTCCATAATTACTGCTGGCATGCCCACAACTTACCAGGCCTTACTGTCAGCAGGAGAGATGACTGTAGCCATTTTACATGACCGCTACACATACATACATACATATATAGCACACTGCTGCATACATACATACTTACATACATACATACATACATACATACATACATACATACATACATAGCCTGCATGCTGAAGAGCACACAAGTCAGTTGCTGGTACTGCACATTATAGGGAGAAGGCAGGATAAATGTCCATCTATCTATATGGGTGATATGCTATATGGTATTTCTGCCTTGGAAGGCACGTTAGATGGTGCACGTTAGATGGTGCAGGGTTCTGCTTGTTAAAACCCTCAAGACACTGACAACGTTTTAAAAGCTTTTAAATGTGCCCATAATATTAGTTAAATATTACCCATCCTAGGCACGCATAATGAAAAGGTCAGTTATTAAAAGTATTATTCGTCTATATGTGCTGTCTGGGTATTCACCAGGCTGCTGTAGGCTTGGAATTTAACTCAATACAACCTGTATGTTACATGGCAGCAGTTACAGGCACAGTGATCACAGCTCTCTCTCTTTAGTGACAGTGCAACTCTGTGCCCTGGTCTCCCCCAGACTGCTATCATTCCCCCTGACCCGCAGCATGAAGCCCTGAAAAGAACCAATGGTAGTCTGCAAGTAAGCAGAACCGTTACAGTTCTAAAGAACCTATAAAAGCAACAGTGTGCCGAGTGTGTTTCCCTTTAGTACTTCCTAAAATAGTATCTCCCTGCTACTTGTTACAGCCCCATGGTTACTTGTGTGACTGTCTCGTTTACTGGGCCATATGATCAATGCCACTACGATGACACGAACGTGAAAACATCTCTACATACTGTAAGTACATTTAGGGAATACCAAATCTTCAGCTGTTGTGGCTGATCTTAAACCAAGCCTTAACTGCTAACCCCATTTCTTTGTTTAACACACCTTCCTTCTTACACTAATCCTCCTTAGTTTTGGATCCAATATATTGCAGCAAGGCTGGAGTATTATATTTGTTACTCAGGGAATATTTTTCCTTCATGCTCCCCCTGGGTTGTGAGAACATATATCGCTCCTCTGGGACCAGTGAAGCCAGTCCTTTCCAGAGGGTTTGAGCAGGGGTTACAACCTTTTATACACGTGTTATTTGCACTATCATTTGTCACTTATATTCACGCACTTTAGTATTATAAGTATATATATTATATTCACGCACTTTAGTATTATAAGTATATATATTATTCATTCACTTATAGATTGGTGAACACTAGTATTTTTTCCGCGCCTGTTTTTACACTATCACCTTGTCACTCAGGGAATATTGACATGTATTTTGTATACCTGGAGACCGGCAGAAGTCACTGAAGCAGGAAAGGTAAATATAGCGGATGTTTTAGGTGACAGATAAAGGCCAGTGCTTCTCCAAGCAAAATCCCGCGATCCTGAAAAACACCAAACACATTCTGAAATAACCGCACTGGATATATTGTAACAATCAAGGTTATGGAAAAAAGAACTCTATGGGCCCATGTTAACTTAGCAGTGCTACGCCATGACTCCTCCTAGCACTGCTTAGTGATTAAAATGTCAATATGTCATTGTGTGAATCAAATACATAGGATATTTCTCTATCTATGTTATAATAAATCCCTAAAAGCCAAATGATTAGCAGTGTCTTTATTAAGGCCTCGTCCATAGTGCAAGATACGGAGCGAGCTACATAGCTTGCGCTACAAACAAACATGTGTATTCCAAAGCGCACGGCCGTAATGAGTGCGACCTTGCAGAGGAGACAAACTAGTTTGCTATTGCAGCGAGACAGCCTGGTCATGTGAGCGGCTAACAGCCAATGAAAATTTAGTAAGCTATTCTGCCTGGATACTGTTCAAATTACTTTTTAAAAGAGTTCAGTTGCGCTTGCTGTGAGAATATGGATATCTCAACTATTGAAAATTTGATTTCTGAGGTTTACAAACGTGAACCTTTAATTCATACCATGACAGAAATATCTGATAATTTATGGAGAGAAATTTCTGATGTATTGTCCATTATTTGTGTAACACATGTCCCCCCCCCTCCCTCCCCCTCCCCCCCCCCCCCCCCACCCTCTGGGAGATTTCACTGCTACACAGTGTGCTATGGTGGGCTTACAGTGGATCTGAGTCTCCTGTGGTGTTGTGGAGGAGAACAGGACAGACTTCTGGGGTAGTAACTGATTCGTAGTCACGGTGACAGCGCCTCCATCTCTTGTAGGCCCCAGGTATGTGGAGACAATCCCTGCAGGAGAACTCACTTCTCCTTCCCCTAATATATTGTAGTCTCAGGCAGGAAGGTATATTTGAACAGGATCACTTTATTTGGTTAAACACTACAGATGGTCAGCATACACAGCACACACAGCATACACAGCATACACAGCACACACAGCTCACACAGCACACACAGCACACACAGCATACACAGCACACACAGCATACACAGCATACACAGCACACACAGCTCACACAGCACACACAGCACACACAGCTCACACAGCATACACAGCATACACAGCACACACAGCTCACACAGCACACACAGCACACACAGCACACACAGCACACACAGCACACACAGCATACACAGCACACACAGCTCACACAGCACACACAGCACACACAGCTCACACAGCATACACAGCATACACAGCACACACAGCTCACACAGCACACACAGCACACACAGCTCACACAGCACACACAGCACACACAGCACACACAGCACACACAGCACACACAGCATACACAGCACACACAGCACACACAGCATACACAGCACACACAGCACACACAGCACACACAGCACACACAGCACACACAGCATACACAGCACACACAGCATACACAGCATACACAGCACACACAGCTCACACAGCATACACAGCACACACAGCATACACAGCATACACAGCACACACAGCTCACACAGCACACACAGCACACACAGCTCACACAGCATACACAGCATACACAGCACACACAGCTCACACAGCACACACAGCACACACAGCACACACAGCACACACAGCACACACAGCACACACAGCACACACAGCACACACAGCACACACAGCTCACACAGCATACACAGCATACACAGCACACACAGCTCACACAGCACACACAGCACACACAGCTCACACAGCACACACAGCACACACAGCACACACAGCACACACAGCACACACAGCTCACACAGCACACACAGCACACACAGCTCACACAGCACACACAGCACACACAGCTCACACAGCACACACAGCACACACAGCTCACACAGCACACACAGCACACACAGCACACACAGCACACACAGCACACACATCATACACAGCACACACAGCTCACACATCATACACAGCACACACAGCATACACAGCACACACAGCTCACACAGCTCACACAGCACACACAGCTCACACAGCACACACAGCACACACAGCTCACACAGCACACACAGCACACACAGCACACACAGCACACACAGCACACACAGCACACACAGCACACACAGCACACACAGCATACACAGCATACACAGCTCACACATCATACACAGCACACACAGCACACACAGCTCACACAGCACACACAGCATACACAGCACACACAGCTCACACAGCTCACACAGCACACACAGCACACACAGCACACACAGCACACACAGCACACACAGCACACACAGCACACACAGCACACACAGCATACACAGCACACACAGCACACACAGCTCACACAGCTCACACAGCACACACAGCACACACAGCACACACAGCTCACACAGCACACACAGCTCACACAGCATACACAGCACACACAGCTCACACAGCACACACAGCACACACAGCACACACAGCTCACACAGCACACACAGCACACACAGCTCACACAGCACACACAGCACACACAGCTCACACAGCACACACAGCTCACACAGCTCACACAGCACACACAGCACACACAGCTCACACAGCTCACACAGCATACACAGCATACACAGCATACACAGCATACACAGCTCACACAGCATACACAGCACACACAGCACACACAGCTCACACAGCACACACAGCACACACAGCACACACAGCTCACACAGCTCACACAGCTCACACAGCATACACAGCATACACAGCATACACAGCATACACAGCACACAGCACACACAGCACACACAGCACACACAGCAAACACAGCAAACACAGCATACACAGCACACACAGCACACACAGCTCACACAGCTCACACAGCTCACACATCTCACACAGCATACACATCATACACAGCATACACAGCTCACACAGGTCACACAGCACACACAGCACACACAGCTCACACAGCTCACACAGCACACACAGCTCACACAGCACACACAGCACACACAGCACACACAGCATACACAGCATACACAGCACACAAAGCACACACAGCACACACAGCTCACACAGCACACACAGCACACAGCACACACAGCACACACAGCACACACAGCACACACAGCTCACACAGCTCACACATCATACACAGCATACACATCATACACAGCATACACAGCTCACACAGCTCACACATCATACACAGCATACACATCATACACAGCATACACAGCTCACACAGCACACACAGCTCACACAGCACACACAGCTCACACAGCACACACAGCACACACAGCTCACACAGCTCACACAGCTCACACATCATACACAGCATACACAGCATACACAGCTCACACAGCTCACACATCATACACAGCATACACATCATACACAGCATACACAGCTCACACAGCACACACAGCTCACACAGCACACACAGCACACACAGCTCACACAGCTCACACAGCATACACATCATACACAGCATACACAGCTCACACAGCATACACAGCTCACACAGCATACACAGCTCACACAGCTCACACAGCTCACACAGCTCACACAGCTCACACAACTCACACAGCATACACAGCTCACACAGCATACACAGCTCACACAGCTCACACAGCTCACACAGCTCACACAGCTCACAAAACTCACACAGCATACACAGCTCACACAGCTCACACAGTGGTTACAGGCAGTTCTTGGGGCTTCACCCTCAGGGTGTTCCCTGGACCCCCACTGCAGGTACAGGGCCCCCAGAGCAGTCCTTGCTCTTCCCTGACTCCCTATTACAGCCAGGGTTATGGTCTCACTCCTAACTCCCCAAGGGGAGAAGGCAGTGAGTGCACAGCCAATCCACACTTCTGGATGAAAACCTGTCTCTCAGGGGTAGACAACTAACTCAATTTGGGGTGTGCAGCTCCTTAAGAACAAGGGAAGCAGGAACCATGTCTGAAGCCCTGATTGGCCGCAAACAGGCATAGTCCCTCCGCCTTCCCTGTGACTCACTGAAGCTGCTGTGCGTGAGGAAAACCCATGATTACTCCTAGCAGGCCTGCTCTTACCAGGGCTTACTGCGGGAAGGGCAGACTGGTAGCCAAGGAAACCAGTTCTGGCTACACGTGTGTGTGTGTGTGTGTGTGTGTGTGTGTGTGTGTGTGTGTGTGTGTGTGTGTGTGTGTGTGTGTGTGTGTGTGTGTGTGTGTGTGTGTGTGTGTGTGTGTGTATATATATATATGTATATATGTATATATATCTCAAAGACATTATTACCATCCTCACGTCCGGTAAAGAAAGACTGCACTCACTTAAGTATAAATAAACATCTGTATTAGGCATCAGTACAAAATGAAAGGCCGCCCAATCCGACGTTTCAGGCCTGGAGCAGGACCTTTTTCAAGGGGGTGCAAAAACAGACTTGCCGACAAACATATATATACCCTCACCTCACGTGACCAAAACACCTGTGAAGCCTTACCTACAAGATAAGAACCTGCGAAAATCACCTAACCGGTGTGTGGAAGGAGAGATCGCCATCTTTCAATTTGGCCCAGTATTAGAAGAGGAGATTACACAAGCGCTCCTCAAATTAAAACTAAGCAGCCAATGTGGACCTGACTTACTACAATCTAGGTTCCTAAGACTTGGTGCCCCAGCAATTGCTAAACCAATTGCTTCCATAGTCAACTCTATCCTGTCTGCAGGCCATATCCCTAAGACCTGGAAAACTGCCAGAGTTGTCCCAATCTTCAAAAGTGGGGATAAAAACACTGTCTCAAACTACAGGCCAATCTCCCTTCTCCCAATCCTATCCAAAGTCATGGGAAAATGTGTCCACTCCCAATTAAGCGATTACTATACCAAGACAAATTTCCCTAGCCAATTCCAATCTGGGTTTCGTCCCAAACACTCCACCGTAACTACCCTGCTAAAAGTTTGCAATGAAATCCAGTGTGGAATGGAACGGGGACAACTCACTGGTGCAGTATTCCTAGATTTTGCAAAGGCTTTTGACACAGTTGATCATGCTATCCTGCTTAACAAACTCCAGAGCTCTGGAATAGGGAAGCATGCTTTAAACTGGTTTCAGTCCTACCTATCAGGAAGATCCCAACATGTGTCTATCTCAGGCTCTAACTCCAACCCCAACCCCTTGGATATCACCTGTGGTGTCCCGCAAGGCTCTGTTCTGGGGCCCCTACTCTTCTCAGTGTTCATCAATGATCTTCCCACAGCTTGTCAGGAAGCCTCAATACACATGTATGCAGATGACACAATCCTATATGCGCACAGCCATAGCCTCTCTGACCTTGAACACATACTTCAGTCTGACTTTTTGAGACTCGAAAACTGGATCTCCCAAAACAAACTGTTTTTAAACACTGACAAGACTGTAACAATGGTATTTGGGACCAAGACTACATTTTTAAAGCTTCCAGTGACTGAGCTCCAGATCAGAACCATCGCTAACACCACCCTAACCCCTGTTACTAGTTTTAAATACCTGGGCATATGGTTTGACTCCCACTTAATATTCGGAATTCATATTGATACCCTGACATCCAAAACCTATGCCAAACTAGGGGTACTTTACAGGAACAAATCCTCCCTAAGCCTGCTGGTCAGAAATCATATCACACAGCAGATGCTAATGCCAATTATCGACTATGGAGACATAGTATATGGCTCGGCACCCCAAACCCACCTTAGCAAACTTGACACCCTCTACAATTCAATTTGTCATTTCGTTCTCCAATGCAACTACAACACACATCACTGCGAAATGCTCAAAGAACTAGATTGGTCATCACTTGAGTCTAGGCGCAAAGTTCACCTTACCTGTCTTGCCTTCAAATACTTTCTGGGCAAGCTACCCATCTATCTGAACAAGCTCCTCACCCCTACCACATGCAGCACCTATCACCTGAGATCAGACTCCAAAAGACTGTTCATGGTCCCAAGGCTCAACAAAGTATCTGGCCGTTCCTCCTTCTCTTACCGTGCACCCCAAAACTGGAACAACCTACCGGAGACTCTCACAGCCACCACCAGTCTAAGTTCTAAATCTAAGGCTGTCTCACATTTTAACCTGGTCTGTAACTGTTTCATACGTCCATAATGTATCTCTAACAGTGCATGCAATGTCTTGTATATAATGTATACCCTGTTCATTTATGTAACTGTATTTGTAACCATGTATTATTTGTCATTAACTATGTCCAGTAGTGTACACGAAATCCAGGGGGAGCATGGGGAAGAAATAAGAAATAAAACAAAATCTAAATGCAGCAGAATAACAATGGGAAAAAATGAGTTTCCAAAATCTTGGCTCTATAGAAATGACTACTCACAAGATGTAAGAGTCACAACAGCAGGGTTGACTATTAGTCAGTGGTGGGTATGTGATGTGGTTGTCATCATGGTGGTTCAGGTGCTCAGGAGGAAGTGGCCCAAATGCAAGAGAGAGAACAAACTGGCATAGCGCAGATCAACCAAGGTATAAAAAGTTTATCTATGTAGAAAATACACTCACAATATATAGGATAAAATCGGGCATGTCACACTTAATAAGTGTATCAGAGGATACCTGTTGCGGAGCAGTCTGGAGAGGAGTCACTGAAGGTCCAGCCCCCACCAACCGACGAAACCGGATCTGACGTCAGACGCCGAGCCGTGCGGTGACGCAGTTGAGCAGAGGCAGAGACGGATGAGCGCGGAGAGTTGCGGGATGGTGAGCCAGCTGGCTGTTGATATCCTCTGATACACTTATTAAGTGTGACATGCCCGATTTTATCCTATATATTGTGAGTGTATTTTCTACATAGATAAACTTTTTATACCTTGGGACATAGGTCCATCAAGTTCAACCAAGTATGTGAGTTCCCCAAACATCAAACCTCTGAAAAATGATTCCCATAAGACAAAAAATATAGTAACCATCCATACTGCCACAAAAGGAAAATAGGGAGTGTGAACACAAGAGGGACATACATATATACACATGAAGGAAATCTAAAAACAAATTAATCATGCCGTGTCTGATACAGTGGCGGCCGCGCGCTTATCTGATGAATGCGGCCGCCACGCGGGAAACTCCGCTAGAAACGGAGATATCGCCCGGATAAATGCGGGCAAGTAGGAGGTTAAAGACTGCAGAATCAGTGAGACAAAGCCCACAGATCCGTCAGAGCCAATAAGGACACACCACTCCGCCCAGAGGAGGCACCAACAGCGCTGTATAGCATCATTTATACATACATATATATTCATCCGCGTATAGCTTTAGTTCCTACTAGTCCATATGTACTCTACAGATATATATATACACATTTATTCTGCCATCTACTACTAGAGTTATGGCAAAACACATTGATATTATATATGTATATAGACTATATTTATATATCTACACATAACAATTGTATGAGAGTACACAGATATTAATCAGACCTTAGTGCTTGGAACCAAAACAGTTACAAAGAAACCATTCTAAGCCCTACACTGTGCAGGAAAAGAAAAAAGGAGAAAAGATGTGTAAGAGTAACAAGTCCTGATAATGATACACACATAACCATATCATGATTCTACTAATGCCTAATAAACATGTAATCAATGTTATATATTAAAAAGCACAAATATCTAAGAAACATTTATAATAAAACATAAATATGTATACATGTCACCACGTGTGACATGTATATACTGTATATATAAACAGAAAAAAAATATACAATTAGACTTAATGCTAGAAAAAGTTATATTAACTTAACTAATCTCAATATTGAAAATATATTATATTTCTTTTCATATAAATCCATGATGGAACATAATCCCACATAGGACATAACCTGTCCTCAAGTCAGAAATATCGGAGTCCAACCAAACCTGACTAGAAATACAGACAGATTCAAATGTATGCAACTATGTCACGTTTGTGAGGGTCCCTAATGGAATCTCTCCGATAGGAATGTTAATAATACAATTGGTTTTAATTGCACCTGTAAATTCTATATCCTTGGGATATTTTTTACCTCATAAATGACAGTCTGGTTCTGGCTCTGGTTCTGACTCTGATATCACACATGTAAACCAAGATGTAACCACAGATTCTTCTCGGCTGTATGCCCAAGTCTTAAATCTTGGGACCCTTGTCTAATTCAGGCGATATAACTGTAATGGCAGCCCTGGATTTCTGACACGGAGGGATATATATGCGCTCAATTAGCTATTATAAAAAATGTACCAACTCCCAGTCTACATTGATACCGATGGGTGTAGACTGTCCATACAGTAGATCCAGGACATTACCCGTCTATTCAACAGGTTCAATCTATTGCCTCCTCTAAGAGGGGCTTTTACATGTTCTACACCTGAGAAGGAGAAGTTCTGAATACCCCCCAGCGTGCATGTAGTGAAACGCCTGGATACCGGATGTGACAAATCCCTCTTTTTAATGGCACGGACATGACTCTGTTTTTTAGAGGTCTGACTGTCCGCCCTATATAGATGACATCCACACTCCAGCATATACTCTACATGACTGGTGTTGCAGTTTATAAATGTCTGGCCACTCTGTTGTGTAATAAAAAATGGCCCCGAGTCCATTCCTTGTTTATTCACAAATTTCCTTTTGGTCTTATCACCAAAAGAGAAGAAGATCTCTCCGTTCTGAAAGTCTAACCGACTCCAAAGCATCTTTCAAATCTTGTTCTTTGTACCCTCTCGCACGGAACCTGGCTACTAAATCTTGAGCCTTATTTTCAAAATTTTCTTCCGTGGAGCATAGTCATTTAAGCCTTAAAAATTGGCCCTTTGGGATCCCCTTTTTCATGGGTCTCGAGTGATTACTATTTGCCAATAGAAATGAATTCCTGGAGTTGGGCTTTCTGTATATGTCTGTCTGTATCCGTCCCTCTGGATCTATGTATAGCATGAGATCCAGATAACAGATGTGATGGATGTTATGCTCATATGTGAAGTGCAAATTATATTCGTTAGTATTCAGAGTGCTAATGAAATCTCGTAATACTTGTGAATCACCATCCCAAATGAATAACAAATCATCAATATAATGCCTGAAAACTTATTATGGTGTCTATAGGGATTACAGTTACCATAAATAAAACGTGACTCCCATAACTCCATAAATAAAACGTGACTCCCATAACTCCATAAATAAATTTGCATAAGATGGTGCAAATGATGTGCCCATAGTCGTGCCCCTAAGTTGCAGATAAAATTGTGAATCAAAACTAAAATAATTATGCGTGAGTAAAAACGTGATTGATTCCATAAGAAAAGTGCAGGTGACAAATCAGACAAGTTGAGAAATTATTGTGTAGCTTCAATACCCTGGTTATGTTTAATGATAGAATATAAGGACATAACATCCATGGTCACCCATCTGAAACTGTTTTGCCATTTAATATGCTGTATATCCTCCATTAGATCGTTTGAATCTTTAAGAAATGAGGGTAGATTTTGTACTAGAGGTTGTGTGATATAAAAACCCTTGCCAACCAGCCTCAGTTGTAAAAAGTTAAAACAACCAGAGATTCCGAAAAAATAGTCCTCAGAAATCCATTAGCATTACTCTTAAGGAGAACCTATTGTTATTTCTTAAAGCATTACTGCATGGTTCATTAAAGTAGAGCACCCATTAGGGATTATTTCCCTTATATCTGACTGTCGTTCTTGCTATATGGGGAGTTCACACAGGACTATGGCATTTTTTCCGAAGCTAATGGATTTCAGAGGACTATTTTTTCGGAATCTCTTGTCGCTTTTACTTTTTACAACTGAGGCTGGTTGGCAAGGTTTTTTGTTATATATTGTTTCGTTATTTGATTGGGATTGATATCACTCTACAACGTTGGAGAGACTGTTTATATTCATATTTACAAGATATTATACACTTTAGTGGATTATTTTTCATGATGGATGAACCCCAAGAGGATAATGTCCAGGAGCTTATGTACAGAGATGAAGTGATCATACTAAACGTAGGAGGCGGGCCGAACATGTTTTTGATGAAAGTGGGGGCGTTTTCTGCGAGGAACCATCCGATTTGATTACTTATTTTCAAAAACTTGAGAAACTATTAACGACTAATGTGAGACTATGGTGGGACGTACCTACCCTAGAGAACTATATAAGGGTCACCAGAATACCAAGGGGCTTAAGAATAAAAAATCCCCCACATGTGGTTTCAATGATAAAGAATTTGAGAATAAGTGGAGATCAGTGTTGGTTGAATGCTCCTTTTATTTAATGAAAATCCTCATTAAGCGTAAAAGTGAAGAGAAAAATAAATAAAATGGTTACAGGCCAAACTTAAATCATTTGATCATATGGAGCATTTTACCAATAATGACCTTATATTATCACAAAACGTAGACGAGGTGTAGAAGGTAATAATGGATATAAGTAAAATAAGTTTGAGGGGGATAAGCAGGACTAAATCAGAAATCAGGTCTATATTTGGCAGAAAACATCTATTCCCCAATATGAATAAGAACACAAATAGATCCAAGTCTCCCACCGACCACAAAACGAGAGGGAAAAAGCAGCAAATAACGCCCCCAAAAAATCTATTCTGAAACACCGCTGTGCGGATACATCAAGCTTCGAATCAAATGTTTCAGATGGGGAAAAATAGGGGTCCCACAGTATCATTTGAACATAGTGATGATATTTGGAGAACAAAGAAGAACACAGGGGGGTACATAGAGACTGCAATGCCGCTACCCACGGCGCCCGCTGCGGATCTTACCTCCGCTGTCGGGGCGCGCGGCACCCGGTCCCGTGGTCTCTCCTCTCTCCTTGCAGCTCCTGCTGCCCATGCGTGCCGCTGGGGTAGACCTCCACGCGCGTCTACTGTTCCGGCTTTTCCCCCGCTGGGGGTTCTCATTGGCTCCTGTCAGTATATAGTGCTACCAGCCCTGAGCTGATTGCTGAGCATAGTCAGTCTCTAGTTGTGCTTGCTACAAGCTACTTCGCAGTCTGCTCTTGTCTTCCGTTACAGACCCTCGCTTGAACCTGGACTCCCGATCTCTGGCACCCTCGAACCCCGGCTCGCCCTACGGACTTCTACCTTCTCCGCTCCTCGACTTTGGCTTTGTACACGACTACTCTTGATCTCTCCGACCCCGAATCTGGCAAGTACCTCTTCTACTCTATACTCTCCTGTCCCGAACCAGGCTATCTACACGACTCTGCTAACCGGACCCGCTCACGCGGCTGTAGGGCGGTGGTTTTCCTGTATCCCCACCTCGGCCTCGCGGTCCAGTCCGGTTTGTGGTGAGCACTCCTACTGCTGCGGCCGAGTTTATTCGAGCATTTGCCCGTTCTCGGCCGCAGCAGTAGCCTGGCGCGCGCCGGAGGGTGACGGGCGCGCGCCGAAGCAGCGGAAGAGCGCCCTCCGATCGGGGCGCTCTCCCTCCCCCTGCCGGGTCCGCCGGGTCCCCCGGAACCCCCTGCCGCCGTCCCCCACATCGCGGGACACCAGGGCTCCCTCGGGGAGCCCTGGACGCGTGTGCAGGGGGCGCAGGCTCCCGATGACGCGTGACCGCGCGTCGGTGATGCGCGGCACGCCGAGGGGCGGCCACTAGCAAGCTGGGAAATCTCCCGGCTTGCGGATCTGGCCGATGAGCAATAAAGTGTGTCGGTAGTGTATATTCCCGTGACATTATGCTCAGCCCAACAGACCTGGACTCCGCCAAGGTGGGTCGACGCTTAAGCGAACACGATGGTCTGTTCAAGGAAGTAGAGATTTGTCTCTCCCAAAATAACCAGAGTATGGAACTGCTCCAAAACTCCTTGGGTACCATTTCAGAGCAACTCAAATCCCTTCTGTCCTCTCCAGAGACTGCTGCCGCTCCCCCTGCTCCTATCTTCTCCCCGCCGGTACCTCTAACTCACCCTCCTGAACCTCGTCTACCTACTCCCAATCGCTATGCGGGAGAGCCTTCAGCATGTCGTGGCTTCCTGGGGCAGTGTTCCATCCAATTTGAGCTTCTACCCTCTCATTTCCCTACTCCACGTTCCAAGGTCGCGTACATTATCTTGCTGCTGACCGATGATGCCCTGGCCTGGGCTACTCCCTTATGGGAGCAACGCCTGGATCTGACTTCCAGCCTGGACTGGTTCTGTGCTGAATTCCGGAGGGTGTTCGATACACCAGGTAGGAGGGTAACAGCCGCATCTTCTCTCCTCAATGTTACGCAGGGAAATCGCTCTGTGGCTCGCTACGTACTGGAGTTTCGCACTATTGCGGCAGAAACAAGGTGGAATGACGAAGCACTCGCCGCAGTGTTCTGGCAGGGTTTGAATGACTCCCTCAAGGACGAGCTGGCCGCTCTGGAGCGCCCTACATCATTGGAGGAACTCATCGCGCTCTGTATCCGTATGGACCAGCGGCTCCAGGAACGAAGAGCAGAGAAGGGGAAGCGCCAAAAAGGTATCCAACCCACTTCCTTCCCACATACAGCTCCAGGGGAGCCAGTCACCGTATCCTCCGAAGAACCCATGCAGCTGGGTGGGACTCGCCTTTCGTTGACAGAAAGACTACGTCGCCGTCGGGCGGGACTCTGCCTTTACTGCGGAAATAGTGGACACCTGGTGAGTACCTGTCCTTCCAAGTCGGGAAACGCCAGCCCCCAGTGAGTACTGAGAGAACTACACTGGGCATGGTAACCTCTTCTTCCTCTCCCAAACTACCATCCAAGATACTCCTCCCTATAGTCCTATCAGGGGACTTTGGGGACATCACCACGAGGGCCTTCCTAGACTCCGGTTCTGGTGGGAACTTTGTCGATCAGTCTTTTGCGGAGAAGAACCAGATTCCTCGGGTAGCTAAGGATTGGCCCGTAGGCCTAGAAGCCATTGACGGTAGGCCTTTGCAACCCGCATTTATTTCACATCAGACCATTCCCCTCCGTCTTAAGATGACTGGACACCATTCCGAACAAATTCAGTTTGATGCCATCCACACGCCGGCTGTAGACGTGATATTAGGTCTTCCCTGGCTCCAGCACCATAAACCCCAGATCGACTGGCTCCAGTCACAACCCCTCACCTGGAGAGACCGGTGTCAAGACATTGTCTGGTTTCGCCTAAAGCCCTAGTAGGCGCCACACATCCGGAATCCAAGAATCCCCTCCTTCCGGACGGGAGTTCAGAGATGTCTTCGACAAAATTCAGGCGGAGGAATTACCACCCCATCGCGCCTAGTATTGCCCGATCGACCTTCTTCCTGGCGCGATTCATCCCAGAGGTTGTACCTACCCGCTTCCCCCCCCCCGAGACCAAGGCGATGAAACTTTACATACAGGAGAACCTCCAGAGAGGCTTCATTCATAAGTCTTCTTCTCCGGCAGGAGCAGGCTTCTTTTTTGTAAAGAAAAAGGATGGCACACTTCGTCCTTGCATTGATTATCGTGGTCTCAACAAGGTGACTGTCAAGAATCGGTATCCTCTTCCCTTGATTGCCGAACTTTTCAACAGGTCACAAGGCACCACTATCTTCTCCAAGCTGGATCTCCGTGGAGCCTACAATCTGGTTCGGATTCGTAAGGGAGATGAGTGGAAGACGGCCTTCAACACGCGTGATGGGCACTGTGAGTACCTCGTGATGCCCTTCGGTCTCTGTAACGCGCCAGCCGTCTTCCAGGATTTCGTTAACGACGTCTTCAGAGATCTTCTGGATCAACACGTGGTGGTCTACCTAGACGACATCCTTATATTCTCCCAGAATCCCCTGGAACATACTCGGCACGTCAAACAAGTACTTCAGAGGTTACGGGAGAACCGTCTGTTCGCCAAACTTGAAAAATGCCAGTTCCACCAGTCATCCACGTCATTTTTGGGTTACATAATCTCTGACACAGGACTCGCAATGGATCCTACCAAGGTGGAAGCTGTCTTGAATTGGCCCCGACCCCTCTCTCTGAAAGCGGTACAGAGGTTCTTAGGTTTTGCCAATTATTACCGCAGGTTCATAAAGAATTTCTCCACGCTAGTCGCACCCATCACAGCCCTCACTCAGAAGAGCGCCAATCCCGCACTGTGGTCTCCCGAGGCCATCATGGCTTTTCAGGTTCTCAAGGAAGTCTTTGTCACAGCACCTATCTTAGTGCATCCTGATCCAGCACAACCCTTCACTCTCGAGGTGGATGCTTCGGACATAGGGGCAGGGGCGATCTTATCCCAAAGGAAGAACCCACAGGCCAGACTGCATCCCTGTGCATTCTTTTCTAAAAAATTCTCCGCAGCAGAACGGAATTATGATGTGGGTAACCGTGAGCTCCTCGCGATCAAGATGGCTCTGGAGGAGTGGCGTCACCTATTGGAAGGCACTGAGTACCCCGTCACCATCCTTACGGACCATAAAAACCTCTTATATATTGAGACTGCCTGCCGTCTGAGTGCTCGGCAGGCACGTTGGTCCCTCTTCTTCACCCGGTTCAACTTCCTTATTTCATACCTCCCTGGTTCTAAAAACACTAAAGCTGACGCACTGTCTCGTCAATTCTCTGTAGAGGACAAAACCGAAGATCCTCAAGAAACTATCCTTCCTCCTAAATGTGTCCCGTCTGCCAGTACCTTTGACGCACTGTCGGAGATCACCAAGGTTCAAGATCAAAACCCTCAGGGTCTCAGGGTGCCAGTTGGATGACTTTTCACACCCCCTACCTTCCGCCAGAAGGTAATGCAATGGGGGCACGCCGCCAAGACGGCATGTCATCCAGGGATCAAAAGGACTATTGACCTCTTGCAACGAACCTTTTGGTGGCCAGGCATGCGCAAGGACATTCAACATTTCGTCTCAGTGTGTTCCACCTGCGCACAGAACAAGACTCCACGGAATAAACCTCCAGGACTCCTGAAACCCCTTCCCATTCCCGATCATCCATGGGAACATCTCTCGATGGACTTTATTGTCGACCTCCCCAAATCTAAGGCTATGGACACTATACTAGTAGTGGTCGACCGCTTTTCTAAGCAAGCGCATTTTATCCCACGCAAAGGTCTACCCAGCGCCCCTAAACTTGCCGAGGTATTTGTCAGGGAGGTCTTCAGGCTCCATGGATCACCCCAGACCATAGTTTCTGATCAGGGGTCGCAATTTGTTTAGAGATTCTCGAGGGCCTTCTGTAAGAAACTTAACGTGGCGCTTCACTTCTCCTCTGGATACCACCCACAGACCAATGGTCAAACTGAACGAACCAATCAGTCATTGGAGCAGTTCCTTCGTTGTTTCATATTGGACTCTCAGGACAATTGGCTCGACCTACTCCCCTGGGCAGAATTCGCTCATAATAATCTCAGGAATGAGTCCACACTACAGTCTCCATTCTTTTTTAATTTTGGCTTTCATCCCTCCACCCTCCCTCAGTCTGGGCCGAGTACAGGAGTTCCGGCCGCAGAAGAGAGGATTCGGGATCTTCATGCTTCCTGGTCTAGGATTCAGGATAATCTCAAGCGGGCCACGGCTATGCAGAAGAGGCAGGCTGATCGCCATCGTCGGAGACCTCCCAATTATGCCCCAGGTCAGAAAGTATGGCTATCTACTAAGAACATATGCTTGAAAGTCACATCCCCAAAGCTGGCACCTCGATTTATCGGTCCATTCTCTATATTGGAGAAGATCAATCCGGTTACCTACCGACTCAAACTACCCGCAACTATGAAGATTCCCTCTGCCTTTCATTGTTCTCTATTAAAACCGTTTATACCCAATCCTCAGATCCAACACAACGCACCTTCCCCCAGACTGGTCAATGGACAAGAAGAGTTTGAGGTCCAGTCCATCCTAGATTCTCATATCTCAAGAGGAGGGCTCCAGTATTTGGTGCATTGGAGGGGTTTTGGACCCGAAGAAAGGGCATGGATTCCGCAAGTCCAGGTACACGCCCCCAGGCTGGTCCAGGCATTTCATCTCAAATTTCCACTTAAGCCTGGTAGGGATCGTCCGGAGTCCGACCCTGATGGGGGGGTACTGTAATGCCGCTACCCACGGCGCCCGCTGCGGCTCTTACCTCCGCTGTCGGGGCACGCGGCACCCAGTCCTGTAGTCTCTCCTCTCTCCCTGCAGCTCCTGCTGCCCATGCGCGCCGCCGGAGTAGACCTCCGCGCGCGTCTACTGTTCCGGCTTTCCCTCCCGGCAAACTCAACCCGCCCCTTCCGTCGCGCGCGCGTGCTACTATGTCCATCTCCACTGCCGCCAATGTACTTGTTCCTTCCCCACCTGTCCTGCATCCTGCCTCAGCCTATCAGCGCTCTACCTTCATCTGACATCACCGCTGGGGGTTCTCATTGGCTCCTGTCAGTATATAGTGCTACCAGCCCAGAGCTGATTGCTGAGCATTGTCAGTCTCTAGTTGTGCTTGCTACAAGCTACTTCGCAGTCTGCTCTTGTCTTCCGTTACAGACCCTCGCTTGAACCTGGACTCCCGATCTCTGGCACCCTCGAACCCCGGCTCGCCCTACGGACTTCTACCTTCTCCGCTCCTCGACTTTGGCTTTGGACACGACTACTCTTGATCTCTCCGACCCCGAATCTGGCAAGTACCTCTACCACTCTACACTCTCCTGTCCCGAACCAGGCTATCTACACGACTCTGCTAACCGGACCCGCTCACGCGGCTGTAGGGCGGTGGTTTTCCTGTATCCCCACCTCGGCCTCGCGGCCCAGTCCGGTTTGTGGTGAGCACTCCTACAGCAGCGGCAGCTCTTATTCGAGCAAATGCCGCTGGCTGTATGAGGCTGGGAAGCAGGTAGCCGCGGCGCGTGGCGGCGCACTGTGACGTCACGGTCACAAGCGCGCCAGGCTTCCCCGTCTTCCCCGGCTTCCCCAGGCTTCCCCGACACCCCTGGAGTTCAAATCTAGGTAAGCGGGGGTGCGGGGAAGCAGAGGGGCAGAGTAGAAGCCGGGTTCGGGGTGTCTTTGGGGGGGTAATTGCGCGCGATGTGGAGGGGGGGTGCGTGGGGGAAACGCGGCGGCGCGCGTTTCTGACTGGCGGCAGCTGGGGTAGATCCCGGCATGCCGCCGGCATTTACTTTAATAAAGTATGTCGCTACTGTATATTCCCGTGACAGAGACTCTTCCACTCCAGGTTGGGCAGAATCTTCTACGCAGATACAGAGAAAAGGGGAATCTAGGCCTTTTTTAGGACGCAGAGGTCAAAGAGGGGAGCAGCAAAGGGGGGCCACGAAAAGAAAGAAATATTCTTGAACAATAGGGAGAATGTGATTAATATCTCTAACACTGTACTTACCATACATCAAATATCACTCCTGAATAAGGGTTTAAATTTTGCCCCTAGAGTAACTTCTCTCTTTTTGACACTATTATAGACCTGCAATGCTTTACCCGTAAACTGGGTCTAAAGAAATTCTTTGCTGATAATAATTAATTGGCAGAGATATCCTTGGATTCTACTCAGTCTACCCAAAATTCTTTAGAAGAGACTGACTTGGATCCAGGGCCTCTGAATCGTTACCTGACTTTCAAGGAACGCTGTGTATTATCCGATATGGAGGGATTACTTGGGGAACAATCTGATGCAGAATCAATAGTGTATATTTCAACAAGTTTCTTTAGCCAACGACATACACATTTTAGAAAAAAATCTGACTTCTGTGCCAATGCTTCTAAGGGTTCCTTTATTGCCACTTTGGAAAAGTTGGTGGCGATGGACCTTAGAATTTTGGCTGAAGGATACAGATTTGGTACATCTAAAATGAATAATCTCACGGAGGACGAACAACGTGAATTCCTCAATCTTCAACAAGATAAAACCCTTGTCATTAAAAATGCAGACAAGGGGGGAGCAATCGTTGTTCAGTCCTCTGAGGATTTCAGAACTGAGGCATATAGACAATTAAACGACACACAATCATATAAAAAATTGACCAGATCCTACCTGGGTTTTTCAACAAGAGTTGAGATCTTTATTAGAGATTGGCCAAATTCTATATGTCCTTAAACCCAAGGAGTTGGGTTTTCTGTATGTGGAACATCTAGTGGTCCCCATTTTCTACCATCTCCCATCCATAAAAAGCTGACACATCCGACAGGCAGGCCTATTGTGCCAAGCATTGGATCTTTGGGAGATGGTCTCTCACTTTATATCAATAAATATCTACAACCTCTAGTACAAAATCTACCCTCAGTTCTTAAAGATTCAAACGATCTGATGGAGGATATACAGCATATTGAATGGCAAAAAAGTTTCAGATGGGTGACCATGGATGTTATGTCCTTATATTCTATCATAAAACACAACCAGGGTATTGAAGTGTAACGGTTTTTCTGGCCCCACCCAATCTCACATTGGCCCCTGTGGTCTACTGGCCCCATTACATGGATGTGTATTGTGTGGTGCACCTGCTGGCTTACAGGACTCCTGAGTCTCCCGCTGGGTGTTAGTGGGGATATCAGCACGACAGGCATCTGAGGTAGTGTGATCTGAGTCTTACTCACATACGATGCAGCGCCTCCACCCCATCAGGATCTCTGCGGCCGCAGGGGGATGTATCTGATGGGGACCTCCTCTGTGGTACCTCCTTCTGTAGAATGACTCCACACTCACACAGAAGGGATGTAGTGAACAAGGGCATCTTTATTTTCGTCATCATGGACAGACTGCCCCTCATTGCGGTCGTACTAGCCGCTCATCCTGTTGGAGTACATTCCTCTCAGAAAGTTCCTCCTCTCTCAATAGAGTTGGGTCACATCTCCCCTAAGGGAGATCACCATCTGTGTCAGGTCCCTGAACACAGTGTGTAAGCAGCCTGTACTCAGATCTGACAGCCTTGAACTGCTGCAGACTCTTCTTGAACTTGAACTCAGACTTAACATACTAACTTTTGGCAGTGCAGTGTCTTATATAGACTCAGAAAACAGCCACACCTTGTGTCACTAACAGTGGACACAGAGCATGTTGTCACTGCCCTTGTGTACATATGACACCTCACCAGGGTGTGAGGGCAAACCTCCATGATTGTTGCTGGCAACCCTGCATACTTACCAGGTTTACTGCCAGCATGAGAAAGAGCTGTATACCATTTTTATACATGGCTACAGAAGCTACACAATACTTTCTCAACTTGTCTGATTTGTCACCTGCACTTTTCTTATGGAATCAATCACGTTTTTACTCACGCATAATTATTTTAGTTTTGATTCACAATTTTATCTGCAACTTAGGGGCACGACTATGGGCACATCATTTGCACCATCTTACGCAAATTTATTTATGGGGTTATAGGAGTCACGTTTTATTTATGGTGACCATAATCCCTTTAGACACCCTATTAAGTTTTTTAGGCATTACATTGATGATTTGTTATTCATTTGGGATGGTGATTCAGAAGTATTACGAGATTTCATTAGCACTCTGAATACTAACGAATATAATTTGCACTTCACATATGAGCATAACATCCATCACATCTGTTATCTGGATCTCATGCTATACATAGATCCAGAGGGACGGATACAGACAGACATATACAGAAAGCTCAACTCCAGGAATTCATTTCTATTGGCAAATAGTAATCACTCGAGACCCATGAAAAAGGGGATCCCAAAGGGCCAATTTTTAAAGCTTAAACGACTATGCTCCACGGAAGAAAATTTTGAAAATAAGGCTCAAGATTTAGTAGCCAGGTTCCGTGCGAGAGGGTACAAAGAACAAGATTTTAAAGATGCTTTGGAGTCGGTTAGACTTTTAGAACGGAGAGATCTTCTTCTCTTTTGGTGATAAGACCAAAAGGAAATTTGTGAATAAACAAGGAATGGACTCAGGGCCATTCTTTTTTACACAACAGAGTGGCCAGGCGGAGGCCATAAGATCTATTGTCCTTAAACATTGGGGCACTCTAAAATGGGACCCGGGTTTGAAGTCTATTACAGAAAGGGGACCTAAATTAGTGTTCCGTAAAGCTAAATCTTTAGCTACGTTTTTGTCACCAAGCCTCTTCTCCTCTAAACGTACTGATGGTATCAAAAATATCTCTAAAGGATTCTACAAATGCGGCTATTGTACAATATGCCAGTATGCCGCCCCCAAAGTAGTGACTTGTACCAAGCCTAAAACATGCAGATCCATACAGACATTTATAAACTGCAACACCAGTCATGTAGAGTATATGCTGGAGTGTGGATGCTGGAGTGTGGATGCTGGAGTGTGGATGCTGGAGTGTGGATGTCATAAAATCTATATAGGGCGGACAGTCAGACCTCTAAAAAAGAGAGTCATGTCCGTGCCATTAAAAAGAGGGATTTATCACATCCGGTATCCAGGCGTTTCACTACATGCACGCTGGGGGGTATTCAGAACTTCTCCTTCTCAGGTATAGAACATGTAAAAGCCCCTCTTAGAGGAGGCAATAGATTGAACCTGTTGAATAGACGGGAAATGTCCTGGATCTACTGTATGGACAGTCTACACCCATCGGTATCAATGTAGACTGGGAGTTGGTACATTTTTTATAATAGCTAATTGAGCGCATATATATCCCTCCGTGTCAGAAATCCAGGGCTGCCATTACAGTTATATCGCCTGAATTAGACAAGGGTCCCAAGATTTAAGACTTGGGCATACAGCCGAGAAGAATCTGTGGTTACATCTTGGTTTACATGTGTGATATCAGAGTCAGAACCAGAGTCAGAACCAGAGCCAGAACCAGACTGTCATTTATGAGGTAAAAAATATCCCAAGGATATAGAATTTACAGGTGCAATTAAAACCAATTGTATTATTAACATTCCTATGGGAGAGATTCCATTAGGACCCTCACAAACGTGACATAGTTGCATACATTTGAATCTGTCTGTATTTCTAGTCAGGTTTGGTTGGACTCCGATATTTCTGACTTGAGGACAGGTTATGTTCTATGTGGGATTATGTTCCATCATGGATTTATATGTAGCCAGGGTCCCCCCGGTCCCCCTTTCTCCCGGTTTCTTTCCCCCTTGCGTGTGTGCTGTTGCGTGGGCTCCCGGCGACCTCAGTGGCAGGGCGCCGCCATCTTTGTGTTCGCACGTGCGCGGAGGCTTGCGCATGCGCAGAAGCGATGCAGCGGCCATGTTAGGGTTGGCGCGCAGAGTCGCGCGTGTTCAGGGCGTCGTGCATGTGCAAATGCCTAAGCGGTGGCCATTACATGTAGAGCCTGAGCAGTGGAGTGTCAGGCAAGTAGCGACGGCCATTACAGGGTTACACAGGCACGGCAGACATAGCGCACGCGGCCCCAATGTTAAAGAGGGCTATAACAGACTACAAATCCCAGCAGCCTCTGGGGACGGCCCTTTCACCCACATCACGTGCAGCCAGACAGCAAATAGAGTTTGCAGCTTCTCCTGTTGGAAGAAGATACAATGTTGCTCAGAGACCACGCTAGTCAGTTGGATCCAGGAAGCGATTGGGGAAGGTAGTGTACAGAGAGCAGGGCTCTGCTGTACTAGGCCACAGACACCCCAGGCCCAGGTAGGCCCCACTCCCCACTAGTGGGTAAGTTTATAGGGAAGGCCTCTTAGGTAGAGACCCTGCCCTTAGGTGAGAGTGAGTCTAGTCAGTGACACAGCTGCAGTGCTGTGTGCACTGACAAGGAGAGACAGTGTTGCTTTGCAGTGCTGTGTGCTCTGACAAGAAGAGACAGTGTGGCTTTGCAGTGCTGTGTGCTCTGACAAGAAGAGACAGTGTTGCTTTGCAGTGCTGTGGGCTCTGACAAGGAGAGACAGTGTGGCTTTGCAGTGCTGTGTGCACTGACAAGGAGAGACAGTGTTGCTTTGCAGTGCTGTGGGCTCTGACAAGGAGAGACAGTGTGGCTTTGCAGTGCTGTGGGCTCTGACAAGGAGAGACAGTGTTGCTTTGCAGTGCTGTGTGCTCTGACAAGAAGAGACAGTGTTGCTTTGCAGTGCTGTGGGCTCTGACAAGAAGAGACAGTGTTGCTTTGCAGTGCTGTGTGCTCTGACAAGGAGAGACAGTGTGACTTTGCAGTGCTGTGGGCTCTGACAAGGAGAGACAGTGTGGGTTGCAGTGCTGTGGGCTCTGACAAGAAGAGACAGTGTTGCTTTGCAGTGCTGTGTGCTCTGACAAGGAGAGACAGTGTTGCTTTGCAGTGCTGTGTGCTCTGACAAGGAGAGACAGTGTGGCTTTGCAGTGCTGTGTGCTCTGACAAGGAGAGACAGTGTTGCTTTGCAGTGCTGTGTGCTCTGACAAGGAGAGACAGTGTGACTTTGCAGTGCTGTGTGCACTGACAAGGAGAGACAGTGTGGCTTTGCAGTGCTGTGTGCTCTGACAAGGAGAGACAGTGTTGCTTTGCAGTGCTGTGTGCACTGACAAGGAGAGACAGTGTGGCTTTGCAGTGCTGTGTGCTCTGACAAGGAGAGACAGTGTTGCTTTGCAGTGCTGTGTGCTCTGACAAGGAGAGACAGTGTGACTTTGCAGTGCTGTGGGCTCTGACAAGGAGAGACAGTGTGGGTTGCAGTGCTGTGGGCTCTGACAAGAAGAGACAGTGTTGCTTTGCAGTGCTGTGTGCTCTGACAAGGAGAGACAGTGTTGCTTTGCAGTGCTGTGTGCTCTGACAAGGAGAGACAGTGTGGCTTTGCAGTGCTGTGTGCTCTGACAAGGAGAGACAGTGTTGCTTTGCAGTGCTGTGTGCTCTGACAAGGAGAGACAGTGTGACTTTGCAGTGCTGTGTGCACTGACAAGGAGAGACAGTGTTGCTTTGCAGTGCTGTGTGCTCTGACAAGGAGAGACAGTGTGGCTTTGCAGTGCTGTGTGCTCTGACAAGGAGAGACAGTGTTGCTTTGCAGTGCTGTGTGCTCTGACAAGGAGAGACAGTGTGACTTTGCAGTGCTGTGTGCACTGACAAGGAGAGACAGTGTGGCTTTGCAGTGCTGTGTGCTCTGACAAGGAGAGACAGTGTTGCTTTGCAGTGCTGTGTGCACTGACAAGGAGAGACAGTGTGGCTTTGCAGTGCTGTGTGCTCTGACAAGGAGAGACAGTGTTGCTTTGCAGTGCTGTGTGCTCTGACAAGGAGAGACAGTGTGGCTTTGCAGTGCTGTGTGCTCTGACAAGGAGAGACAGTGTTGCTTTGCAGTGCTGTGTGCTCTGACAAGGAGAGACAGTGTGACTTTGCAGTGCTGTGTGCACTGACAAGGAGAGACAGTGTGGCTTTGCAGTGCTGTGTGCTCTGACAAGGAGAGACAGTGTTGCTTTGCAGTGCTGTGTGCTCTGACAAGGAGAGACAGTGTGACTTTGCAGTGCTGTGTGCTCTGACAAGGAGAGACAGTGTGGCTTTGCAGTGCTGTGTGCTCTGACAAGGAGAGACAGTGTGACTTTGCAGTGCTGTGTGCTCTGACAAGAAGAGACAGTGTGGCTTTGCAGTGCTGTGGGCTCTGACAAGGAGAGACAGTGTGGGTTTGCAGTGCTGTGTGCTCTGACAAGAAGAGACAGTGTGGCTTTGCAGTGCTGTGGGCTCTGACAAGGAGAGACAGTGTGGCTTGCAGTGCTGTGGGCTCTGACAAGGAGAGACAGTGTGGGTTGCAGTGCTGTGTGCTCTGACAAGGAGAGACAGTGTGGCTTTGCAGTGCTGTGTGCTCTGACAAGAAGAGACAGTGTTGCTTTGCAGTGCTGTGTGCTCTGACAAGAAGAGACAGTGTGGCTTTGCAGTGCTGTGTGCTCTGACAAGGAGAGACAGTGTGGCTTTGCAGTGCTGTGTGCACTGACAAGGAGAGACAGTGTTGCTTTGCAGTGCTGTGTGCACTGACAAGGAGAGACAGTGTTGCTTTGCAGTGCTGTGTGCACTGACAAGGAGAGACAGTGTGGCTTGCAGTGCTGTGGGCTCTGACAAGGAGAGACAGTGTGGGTTGCAGTGCTGTGTGCTCTGACAAGGAGAGACAGTGTGGGTTGCAGTGCTGTGGGCTCTGACAAGGAGAGACAGTGTTGCTTTGCAGTGCTGTGTGCGCTGACAAGGAGAGACAGTGTTGCTTTGCAGTGCTGTGGGCTCTGACAAGGAGATACAGTGTGGCTTTGCAGTGCTGTGTGCTCTGACAAGAAGAGACAGTGTGGCTTTGCAGTGCTGTGGGCTCTGACAAGGAGAGACAGTGTGGCTTTGCAGTGCTGTGGGCTCTGACAAGGAGAGACAGTGTTGCTTTGCAGTGCTGTGGGCTCTGACAAGGAGAGACAGTGTTGCTTTGCAGTGCTGTGGGCTCTGACAAGGAGAGACAGTGTGGCTTGCAGTGCTGTGGGCTCTGACAAGGAGAGACAGTGTTGCTTTGCAGTGCTGTGGGCTCTGACAAGGAGAGACAGTGTGGCTTTGCAGTGCTGTGTGCACTGACAAGGAGAGACAGTGTTGCTTTGCAGTGCTGTGGGCTCTGACAAGAAGAGACAGTGTGGCTTTGCAGTGCTGTGTGCACTGACAAGGAGAGACAGTGTTGCTTTGCAGTGCTGTGTGCACTGACAAGGAGAGACAGTGTGGCTTTGCAGTGCTGTGGGCTCTGACAAGGAGAGACAGTGTGGCTTTGCAGTGCTGTGTGCTCTGACAAGAAGAGACAGTGTGGCTTTGCAGTGCTGTGGGCTCTGACAAGGAGAGACAGTGTGACTTTGCAGTGCTGTGTGCACTGACAAGGAGAGACAGTGTGGGTTGCAGTGCTGTGGGCTCTGACAAGAAGAGACAGTGTGGCTTTGCAGTGCTGTGGGCTCTGACAAGGAGAGACAGTGTGGCTTTGCAGTGCTGTGTGCTCTGACAAGAAGAGACAGTGTGGCTTTGCAGTGCTGTGTGCACTGACAAGGAGAGACAGTGTTGCTTTGCAGTGCTGTGGGCTCTGACAAGGAGAGACAGTGTTGCTTTGCAGTGCTGTGTGCTCTGACAAGGAGAGACAGTGTGGCTTTGCAGTGCTGTGTGCTCTGACAAGGAGAGACAGTGTTGCTTTGCAGTGCTGTGTGCTCTGACAAGGAGAGACAGTGTGGCTTTGCAGTGCTGTGGGCTCTGACAAGGAGAGACAGTGTGGCTTTGCAGTGCTGTGTGCTCTGACAAGGAGAGACAGTGTGGCTTTGCAGTGCTGTGGGCTCTGACAAGGAGAGACAGTGTGGCTTTGCAGTGCTGTGGGCTCTGACAAGGAGAGACAGTGTTGCTTTGCAGTGCTGTGTGCACTGACAAGGAGAGACAGTGTGACTTTGCAGTGCTGTGGGCTCTGACAAGGAGAGACAGTGTTGCTTTGCAGTGCTGTGTGCGCTGACAAGGAGAGACAGTGTTGCTTTGCAGTGCTGTGGGCTCTGACAAGAAGAGACAGTGTTGCTTTGCAGTGCTGTGGGCACTGACAAGGAGAGACAGTGTTGCTTTGCAGTGCTGTGGGCTCTGACAAGGAGAGACAGTGTGGCTTTGCAGTGCTGTGGGCTCTGACAAGGAGAGACAGTGTTGCTTTGCAGTGCTGTGGGCTCTGACAAGGAGAGACAGTGTGGCTTTGCAGTGCTGTGTGCTCTGACAAGGAGAGACAGTGTGGCTTTGCAGTGCTGTGGGCTCTGACAAGAAGAGACAGTGTGGCTTTGCAGTGCTGTGTGCACTGACAAGGAGAGACAGTGTTGCTTTGCAGTGCTGTGGGCTCTGACAAGGAGAGACAGTGTGGCTTTGCAGTGCTGTGGGCTCTGACAAGGAGAGACAGTGTTGCTTTGCAGTGCTGTGGGCTCTGACAAGGAGAGACAGTGTGGCTTTGCAGTGCTGTGGGCTCTGACAAGGAGAGACAGTGTGGCTTTGCAGTGCTGTGGGCTCTGACAAGGAGAGACAGTGTTGCTTTGCAGTGCTGTGGGCTCTGACAAGGAGAGACAGTGTGGCTTTGCAGTGCTGTGGGCTCTGACAAGGAGAGACAGTGTTGCTTTGCAGTGCTGTGGGCTCTGACAAGGAGAGACAGTGTGGCTTTGCAGTGCTGTGGGCTCTGACAAGGAGAGACAGTGTGGCTTTGCAGTGCTGTGGGCTCTGACAAGGAGAGACAGTGTGGCTTTGCAGTGCTGTGGGCTCTGACAAGGAGAGACAGTGTGGCTTTGCAGTGCTGTGGGCTCTGACAAGGAGAGACAGTGTGGCTTTGCAGTGCTGTGTGCTCTGACAAGGAGAGACAGTGTGGCTTTGCAGTGCTGTGTGCTCTGACAAGGAGAGACAGTGTGGCTTTGCAGTGCAGCTACAGCAATTAGTTGGCAGTTTCAGGAAAGGCCCCTTTCAGTGCGAGGGGGGGTTTGCTTTCTACAGTACAGTGCTATGTGATATCACCGGTGCCAGTTGCGCGCTGTGATCGCGGCCTGCGTCTGGGCTCAGATAGGCTCTACAACAAGAGACATTCTGCGGGTGAGAAGCTCCACGAGGGAGACACCCCGCGCAGGGGCGGATTCCCGTTCCTGCGTCAGACCCTTTTTGAAGAGCTTTACACCCGGGCACGGGCGTGTGCCCAGGCAGGTATCTATAAGTGCACCAACTATACACATGTGAGCAGCGCTGCCACACATCTGGGTGGGGGTCCAGGACACTGGGTCGCTGGTGCCAAGCACCCGGTTATTGTGGGCACTGCATGATTGGGTTACTATTGGGCGGAGTGGCCAAGGGCCTGTACAAGGGGATATCGGTGCCCTTGCACCCAATGTATGTTTGTAATGCATAGAGCTGTTGATACTCTATATTATGATACTATGTGTTATGTTACTGATCCCTATAGTAAACCCTTTTAGCCATAACCTATGGTGTGGGCTGGTTACTGTATGGATGTTCCTGTGTGAGGGCCATTCTACACTCCTAGAATCTCACATAGGTGGAGGCGCTGACCGAAGAAACGTTCCACAGAAGCACCCCAGGTTCCAATAAGCGGAGGCTCAGGCCTCCTGTGAACCTGCAGGTATACGCACCACACCTGGTAACATATAGGTTCCCCCTCACATACACACTATCTGCAATTGGGGTAGGGGGAATACCCGTTACATATATAAAAAGAAATATAATATTTTTTCAATATTGAGATTAGTTAAGTTAATATAACTTTTTCTAGCATTAAGTCAAATTGTATTTGTTTTTTCTGTTTATATATACAGTATACATGTCACACGTGGTGACATGTATACATATTTACGTTTTATTATAAATGTTTATTAGATATTTGTGCTTTTTAATATATAACATTGATTACATGTTTATTAGGCATTAGTAGAATCATGATATGGTTATGTGTGTATCATTATCAGGACTTGTTACTCTTACACATCTCTTCTCCTTTTTTCTTATCCTGTACGGTGTAGGGCTTAGAATGGTTTCTTTGTAACTGTTTTGGTTCCAAGCACTAAGGTCTGATTAATATCTGTGTACTCTCGTACAATTGTTATGTGTAGATATATAAATATAGTCTATATACATATATAATATCAATGTGTTTTGCCATAACTCTGGTAGTAGATGGCAGAATAAATGTGTATATATATATCTGTAGAGTACATATGGACTAGTAGGAACTAAAGCTATACGCGGATGAATATATATGTATGTATAAATGATGCTATACAGCGCTGTTGGTGCCTCGTCTGGGCGGAGAGGTGTGTCCTTATTGGCTCTGACGGATCTGTGGGCTTTGTCTCACTGATTCTGCAGTCAGGGCCGGTGTGTGATGCACCTGCTCGGCGCGGGGGGGGGGGGGGAGGGCGCTACTAATAGCGTGCCATTTCAAACCACGATTACTCTTTGATAAAGCGCCTGAATGGCGGGAAACGCGTCAGAGGATCCAGTGTTTTTAATCTTTTTTGTGGCTTTTATGTCTGAATAAAGGAATTGAATCATACAGTACCTGCCTACCAGCTTTTTTCTACAGCAGCAGCAGTGCTCATCCTATCCACCTGTATACTTATATATACTGTATACTGTATACTGTATACTACGTTCCGGACTGATGAACACAGAGGAACAGATGTCTCTCCCCTCACACACCGCACAAGGAGTGGGGTCGGTGTGAGTATACCAGAAGTGAAGGATTGCAGCGGTGTGCAGCCTGTATATCAGCCAGTGGGGTGTGACACAGCGGTGTGCAGCTTGTATATCAGCCAGTGGGGTGTGACACAGCGGTGTGCAGCTTTTATATCAGCCAGTGGGGTGTGACACAGCGGTGTGCAGCTTGTATATCAGCCAGTGGGGTGTGACACAGCGGTGTGCAGCCTGTATATCAGCCAGTGGGGTGTGACACAGCGGTGTGCAGCTTGTATATCAGCCAGTGGGGTGTGACACAGCGGTGTGCAGCCTGTATATCAGCCAGTGGGGTGTGACACAGCGGTGTGCAGCTTGTATATAAGCCAGTGGGGTGTGACACAGCGGTGTGCAGCCTGTATATCAGCCAGTGGGGTGTGACACAGCGGTGTGCAGCCTGTATATCAGCCAGTGGGGTGTGACACAGCGGTGTGCAGCCTGTATATCAGCCAGTGGGGTGTGACACAGCGGTGTGCAGCCTGTATATCAGCCAGTGGGGTGTGACACAGCGGTGTGCAGCTTGTATATCAGCCAGTGGGGTGTGACACACAGGCGTGCAGCCTGTATATCAGCCAGTGGGGTGTGACACAGCGGTGTGCAGCCTGTATATCAGCCAGTGGGGTGTGACACAGCGGTGTGCAGCCTGTATATCAGCCAGTGGGGTGTGACACAGCGGTGTGCAGCTTGTATATCAGCCAGTGGGGTGTGACACAGCGGTGTGCAGCTTGTATATCAGCCAGTGGGATGTGACACAGCGGTGTGCAGCCTGTATATCAGCCAGTGGGGTGTGACACAGCGGTGTGCAGCCTGTATATCAGCCAGTGGGGTGTGACACAGCGGTGTGCAGCCTGTATATCAGCCAGTGGGGTGTGACACAGCGGTGTGCAGCTTGTATATCAGCCAGTGGGGTGTGACACAGCGGTGTGCAGCCTGTATATCAGCCAGTGGGGTGTGACACAGCGGTGTGCAGCCTGTATATCAGCCAGTGGGGTGTGACACAGCGGTGTGCAGCCTGTATATCAGCCAGTGGGGTGTGACACAGCGGTGTGCAGCTTGTATATCAGCCAGTGGGGTGT
Source organism: Ascaphus truei (assembly GCF_040206685.1). Taxonomy (NCBI): domain Eukaryota; kingdom Metazoa; phylum Chordata; class Amphibia; order Anura; family Ascaphidae; genus Ascaphus; species Ascaphus truei. The sequence goes on along the minus strand of NW_027456745.1, from coordinate 169,194 downwards.
GACACAGCGGTGTGCAGTTTGTATATCAGCCAGTGGGGTGTGACACAGCGGCGTGCAGCCTGTATATCAGCCAGTGGGGTGTGACACAGCGGTGTGCAGCCTGTATATCAGCCAGTGGGGTGTGACACAGCGGCGTGCAGCTTGTATATCAGCCAGTGGGGTGTGACACAGCGGTGTGCAGCTTGTATATCAGCCAGTGGGGTGTGACACAGCGGTGTGCAGCCTGTATATCAGCCAGTGGGGTGTGACACAGCGGTGTGCAGCTTGTATATCAGCCAGTGGGGTGTGACACAGCGGTGTGCAGCTTGTATATCAGCCAGTGGGGTGTGACACAGCGGTGTGCAGCCTGTATATCAGCCAGTGGGGTGTGATACAGCGGTGTGCAGCTTTTATATCAGCCAGTGGGGTGTGACACAGCGGTGTGCAGCCTGTATATCAGCCAGTGGGGTGTGACACAGCGGTGTGCAGCCTGTATATCAGCCAGTGGGGTGTGACACAGCGGCGTGCAGCCTGTATATCAGCCAGTGGGGTGTGACACAGCGGCGTGCAGCTTGTATATCAGCCAGTGGGGTGTGACACAGCGGTGTGCAGCTTGTATATCAGCCAGTGGGGTGTGACACAGCGGTGTGCAGCCTGTATATCAGCCAGTGGGGTGTGACACAGCGGTGTGCAGCTTGTATATCAGCCAGTGGGGTGTGACACAGCGGTGTGCAGCCTGTATATCAGCCAGTGGGGTGTGACACAGCGGCGTGCAGCTTGTATATCAGCCAGTGGGGTGTGACACAGCGGCGTGCAGCTTGTATATCAGCCAGTGGGGTGTGACACAGCGGCGTGCAGCTTGTATATCAGCCAGTGGGGTGTGACACAGCGGTGTGCAGCCTGTATATCAGCCAGTGGGGTGTGACACAGCGGCGTGCAGCTTGTATATCAGCCAGTGGGGTGTGACACAGCGGTGTGCAGCCTGTATATCAGCCAGTGGGGTGTGACACAGCGGTGTGCAGCCTGTATATCAGCCAGTGGGGTGTGACACAGCGGTGTGCAGCTTGTATATCAGCCAGTGGGGTGTGACACAGCGGTGTGCAGCCTGTATATCAGCCAGTGGGGTGTGACACAGCGGTGTGCAGCCTGTATATCAGCCAGTGGGGTGTGACACAGCGGTGTGCAGCCTGTATATCAGCCAGTGGGGTGTGACACAGCGGCGTGCAGCTTGTATATCAGCCAGTGGGGTGTGACACAGCGGTGTGCAGCCTGTATATCAGCCAGTGGGGTGTGACACAGCGGTGTGCAGCTTGTATATCAGCCAGTGGGGTGTGACACAGCGGTGTGCAGCTTGTATATCAGCCAGTGGGGTGTGACACAGCGGTGTGCAGCTTGTATATCAGCCAGTGGGGTGTGACACAGCGGTGTGCAGCCTGTATATCAGCCAGTGGGGTGTGACACAGCGGCGTGCAGCTTTTATATCAGCCAGTGGGGTGTGACACAGCGGCGTGCAGCTTGTATATCAGCCAGTGGGGTGTGACACAGCGGTGTGCAGCCTGTATATCAGCCAGTGGGGTGTGACACAGCGGTGTGCAGCTTGTATATCAGCCAGTGGGGTGTGACACAGCGGTGTGCAGCCTGTATATCAGCCAGTGGGGTGTGACACAGCGGTGTGCAGCCTGTATATCAGCCAGTGGGGTGTGACACAGCGGCGTGCAGCTTGTATATCAGCCAGTGGGGTGTGACACAGCGGCGTGCAGCTTGTATATCAGCCAGTGGGGTGTGACACAGCGGCGTGCAGCTTGTATATCAGCCAGTGGGGTGTGACACAGCGGTGTGCAGCCTGTATATCAGCCAGTGGGGTGTGACACAGCGGCGTGCAGCTTGTATATCAGCCAGTGGGGTGTGACACAGCGGTGTGCAGCCTGTATATCAGCCAGTGGGGTGTGACACAGCGGTGTGCAGCCTGTATATCAGCCAGTGGGGTGTGACACAGCGGTGTGCAGCCTGTATATCAGCCAGTGGGGTGTGACACAGCGGTGTGCAGCTTGTATATCAGCCAGTGGGGTGTGACACAGCGGTGTGCAGCCTGTATATCAGCCAGTGGGGTGTGACACAGCGGTGTGCAGCCTGTATATCAGCCAGTGGGGTGTGACACAGCGGCGTGCAGCCTGTATATCAGCCAGTGGGGTGTGACACAGCGGTGTGCAGCTTGTATATCAGCCAGTGGGGTGTGACACAGCGGTGTGCAGCTTGTATATCAGCCAGTGGGGTGTGACACAGCGGCGTGCAGCTTGTATATCAGCCAGTGGGGTGTGACACAGCGGTGTGCAGCTTGTATATCAGCCAGTGGGGTGTGACACAGCGGTGTGCAGCTTGTATATCAGCCAGTGGGGTGTGACACAGCGGTGTGCAGCCTGTATATCAGCCAGTGGGGTGTGACACAGCGGTGTGCAGCTTGTATATCAGCCAGTGGGGTGTGACACAGCGGCGTGCAGCTTGTATATCAGCCAGTGGGGTGTGACACAGTGGTGTGCAGCCTGTATATCAGCCAGTGGGGTGTGACACAGCGGTGTGCAGCTTGTATATCAGCCAGTGGGGTGTGACACAGCGGTGTGCAGCTTGTATATCAGCCAGTGGGGTGTGACACAGCGGTGTGCAGCTTGTATATCAGCCAGTGGGGTGTGACACAGCGGTGTGCAGCCTGTATATCAGCCAGTGGGGTGTGACACAGCGGTGTGCAGCTTGTATATCAGCCAGTGGGGTGTGACACAGCGGTGTGCAGCCTGTATATCAGCCAGTGGGGTGTGACACAGCGGTGTGCAGCCTGTATATCAGCCAGTGGGGTGTGACACAGCGGTGTGCAGCCTGTATATCAGCCAGTGGGGTGTGACACAGCGGTGTGCAGCCTGTATATCAGCCAGTGGGGTGTGACACAGCGGCGTGCAGCTTGTATATCAGCCAGTGGGGTGTGACACAGCGGTGTGCAGCCTGTATATCAGCCAGTGGGGTGTGACACAGCGGTGTGCAGCTTGTATATCAGCCAGTGGGGTGTGACACAGCGGTGTGCAGCCTGTATATCAGCCAGTGGGTTGTGACACAGCGGTGTGCAGCCTGTATATCAGCCAGTGGGGTGTGACACAGCGGTGTGCAGCCTGTATATCAGCCAGTGGGGTGTGACACAGCGGTGTGCAGCCTGTATATCAGCCAGTGGGGTGTGACACAGCGGCGTGCAGCTTGTATATCAGCCAGTGGGGTGTGACACAGCGGTGTGCAGCTTGTATATCAGCCAGTGGGGTGTGACACAGCGGTGTGCAGCTTTTATATCAGCCAGTGGGGTGTGACACAGCGGTGTGCAGCCTGTATATCAGCCAGTGGGGTGTGACACAGCGGTGTGCAGCTTGTATATCAGCCAGTGGGGTGTGACACAGCGGTGTGCAGCTTGTATATCAGCCAGTGGGGTGTGACACAGCGGCGTGCAACTTGTATATCAGCCAGTGGGGTGTGACACAGCGGCGTGCAGCTTGTATATCAGCCAGTGGGGTGTGACACAGCGGCGTGCAGCCTGTATATCAGCCAGTGGGGTGTGACACAGCGGTGTGCAGCTTGTATATCAGCCAGTGGGGTGTGACACAGCGGTGTGCAGCCTGTATATCAGCCAGTGGGGTGTGACACAGCGGTGTGCAGCCTGTATATCAGCCAGTGGGGTGTGACACAGCGGTGTGCAGCTTGTATATCAGCCAGTGGGGTGTGACACAGCGGTGTGCAGCCTGTATATCAGCCAGTGGGGTGTGACACAGCGGTGTGCAGCTTGTATATCAGCCAGTGGGGTGTGACACAGCGGTGTGCAGCCTGTATATCAGCCAGTGGGGTGTGACACAGCGGTGTGCAGCCTGTATATCAGCCAGTGGGGTGTGACACAGCGGTGTGCAGCCTGTATATCAGCCAGTGGGGTGTGACACAGCGGTGTGCAGCCTGTATATCAGCCAGTGGGGTGTGACACAGCGGCGTGCAGCTTGTATATCAGCCAGTGGGGTGTGACACAGCGGTGTGCAGCCTGTATATCAGCCAGTGGGGTGTGATACAGCGGTGTGCAGCTTGTATATCAGCCAGTGGGGTGTGACACAGCGGTGTGCAGCTTGTATATCAGCCAGTGGGGTGTGACACAGCGGTGTGCAGCTTGTATATCAGCCAGTGGGGTGTGACACAGCGGTGTGCAGCTTGTATATCAGCCAGTGGGGTGTGACACAGCGGTGTGCAGCTTGTATATCAGCCAGTGGGGTGTGACACAGCGGTGTGCAGCTTGTATATCAGCCAGTGGGGTGTGACACAGCGGTGTGCAGCTTGTATATCAGCCAGTGGGGTGTGACACAGCGGTGTGCAGCCTGTATATCAGCCAGTGGGGTGTGACACAGCGGTGTGCAGCCTGTATATCAGCCAGTGGGGTGTGACACAGCGGTGTGCAGCTTGTTTATCAGCCAGTGGGGTGTGACACAGCGGCGTGCAGCCTGTATATCAGCCAGTGGGGTGTGACACAGCGGTGTGCAGCTTGTATATCAGCCAGTGGGGTGTGACACAGCGGTGTGCAGCCTGTATATCAGCCAGTGGGGTGTGACACAGCGGTGTGCAGCCTGTATATCAGCCAGTGGGGTGTGACACAGCGGTGTGCAGCCTGTATATCAGCCAGTGGGGTGTGACACAGCGGTGTGCAGCCTGTATATCAGCCAGTGGGGTGTGACACAGCGGTGTGCAGCTTGTATATCAGCCAGTGGGGTGTGACACAGCGGCGTGCAGCTTGTATATCAGCCAGTGGGGTGTGACACAGCGGTGTGCAGCTTGTATATCAGCCAGTGGGGTGTGACACAGCGGCGTGCAGCTTGTATATCAGCCAGTGGGGTGTGACACAGCGGTGTGCAGCCTGTATATCAGCCAGTGGGGTGTGACACAGCGGTGTGCAGCTTGTATATCAGCCAGTGGGGTGTGACACAGCGGTGTGCAGCTTGTATATCAGCCAGTGGGGTGTGACACAGCGGTGTGCAGCCTGTATATCAGCCAGTGGGGTGTGACACAGCGGTGTGCAGCTTGTATATCAGCCAGTGGGGTGTGACACAGTGGTGTGCAGCCTGTATATCAGCCAGTGGGGTGTGACACAGCGGTGTGCAGCCTGTATATCAGCCAGTGGGGTGTGACACAGCGGTGTGCAGCTTGTATATCAGCCAGTGGGGTGTGACACAGTGGTGTGCAGCCTGTATATCAGCCAGTGGGGTGTGACACAGCGGTGTGCAGCCTGTATATCAGCCAGTGGGTTGTGACACAGCGGTGTGCAGCCTGTATATCAGCCAGTGGGGTGTGACACAGCGGTGTGCAGCCTGTATATCAGCCAGTGGGGTGTGACACAGCGGTGTGCAGCCTGTATATCAGCCAGTGGGGTGTGACACAGCGGCGTGCAGCTTGTATATCAGCCAGTGGGGTGTGACACAGCGGTGTGCAGCTTGTATATCAGCCAGTGGGGTGTGACACAGCGGTGTGCAGCTTTTATATCAGCCAGTGGGGTGTGACACAGCGGTGTGCAGCCTGTATATCAGCCAGTGGGGTGTGACACAGCGGTGTGCAGCTTGTATATCAGCCAGTGGGGTGTGACACAGCGGTGTGCAGCTTGTATATCAGCCAGTGGGGTGTGACACAGCGGCGTGCAACTTGTATATCAGCCAGTGGGGTGTGACACAGCGGCGTGCAGCTTGTATATCAGCCAGTGGGGTGTGACACAGCGGCGTGCAGCCTGTATATCAGCCAGTGGGGTGTGACACAGCGGTGTGCAGCTTGTATATCAGCCAGTGGGGTGTGACACAGCGGTGTGCAGCCTGTATATCAGCCAGTGGGGTGTGACACAGCGGTGTGCAGCCTGTATATCAGCCAGTGGGGTGTGACACAGCGGTGTGCAGCTTGTATATCAGCCAGTGGGGTGTGACACAGCGGTGTGCAGCCTGTATATCAGCCAGTGGGGTGTGACACAGCGGTGTGCAGCTTGTATATCAGCCAGTGGGGTGTGACACAGCGGTGTGCAGCCTGTATATCAGCCAGTGGGGTGTGACACAGCGGTGTGCAGCCTGTATATCAGCCAGTGGGGTGTGACACAGCGGTGTGCAGCCTGTATATCAGCCAGTGGGGTGTGACACAGCGGTGTGCAGCCTGTATATCAGCCAGTGGGGTGTGACACAGCGGCGTGCAGCTTGTATATCAGCCAGTGGGGTGTGACACAGCGGTGTGCAGCCTGTATATCAGCCAGTGGGGTGTGATACAGCGGTGTGCAGCTTGTATATCAGCCAGTGGGGTGTGACACAGCGGTGTGCAGCTTGTATATCAGCCAGTGGGGTGTGACACAGCGGTGTGCAGCTTGTATATCAGCCAGTGGGGTGTGACACAGCGGTGTGCAGCTTGTATATCAGCCAGTGGGGTGTGACACAGCGGTGTGCAGCTTGTATATCAGCCAGTGGGGTGTGACACAGCGGTGTGCAGCTTGTATATCAGCCAGTGGGGTGTGACACAGCGGTGTGCAGCTGTATATCAGCCAGTGGGGTGTGACACAGCGGTGTGCAGCCTGTATATCAGCCAGTGGGGTGTGACACAGCGGTGTGCAGCCTGTATATCAGCCAGTGGGGTGTGACACAGCGGTGTGCAGCTTGTTTATCAGCCAGTGGGGTGTGACACAGCGGCGTGCAGCCTGTATATCAGCCAGTGGGGTGTGACACAGCGGTGTGCAGCTTGTATATCAGCCAGTGGGGTGTGACACAGCGGTGTGCAGCCTGTATATCAGCCAGTGGGGTGTGACACAGCGGTGTGCAGCCTGTATATCAGCCAGTGGGGTGTGACACAGCGGTGTGCAGCCTGTATATCAGCCAGTGGGTGTGACACAGCGGTGTGCAGCCTGTATATCAGCCAGTGGGGTGTGACACAGCGGTGTGCAGCTTGTATATCAGCCAGTGGGGTGTGACACAGCGGCGTGCAGCTTGTATATCAGCCAGTGGGGTGTGACACAGCGGTGTGCAGCTTGTATATCAGCCAGTGGGGTGTGACACAGCGGCGTGCAGCTTGTATATCAGCCAGTGGGGTGTGACACAGCGGTGTGCAGCCTGTATATCAGCCAGTGGGGTGTGACACAGCGGTGTGCAGCTTGTATATCAGCCAGTGGGGTGTGACACAGCGGTGTGCAGCTTGTATATCAGCCAGTGGGGTGTGACACAGCGGTGTGCAGCCTGTATATCAGCCAGTGGGGTGTGACACAGCGGTGTGCAGCTTGTATATCAGCCAGTGGGGTGTGACACAGTGGTGTGCAGCCTGTATATCAGCCAGTGGGGTGTGACACAGCGGTGTGCAGCCTGTATATCAGCCAGTGGGGTGTGACACAGCGGTGTGCAGCTTGTATATCAGCCAGTGGGGTGTGACACAGTGGTGTGCAGCCTGTATATCAGCCAGTGGGGTGTGACACAGCGGTGTGCAGCCTGTATATCAGCCAGTGGGGTGTGACACAGCGGTGTGCAGCCTGTATATCAGCCAGTGGGGTGTGACACAGCGGTGTGCAGCCTGTATATCAGCCAGTGGGGTGTGACACAGCGGTGTGCAGCCTGTATATCAGCCAGTGGGGTGTGACACAGCGGTGTGCAGCCTTGTATATCAGCCAGTGGGGTGTGACACAGCGGTGTGCAGCTTGTATATCAGCCAGTGGGGTGTGACACAGCGGTGTGCAGCCTGTATATCAGCCAGTGGGGTGTGACACAGCGGTGTGCAGCTTGTATATCAGCCAGTGGGGTGTGACACAGCGGTGTGCAGCCTGTATATCAGCCAGTGGGGTGTGACACAGCGGTGTGCAGCTTGTATATCAGCCAGTGGGTGTGACACAGCGGTGTGCAGCCTGTATATCAGCCAGTGGGGTGTGACACAGCGGTGTGCAGCTTGTATATCAGCCAGTGGGGTGTGACACAGCGGTGTGCAGCCTGTATATCAGCCAGTGGGGTGTGACACAGCGGTGTGCAGCCTGTATATCAGCCAGTGGGGTGTGACACAGCGGTGTGCAGCTTGTATATCAGCCAGTGGGGTGTGACACAGCGGTGTGCAGCCTGTATATCAGCCAGTGGGGTGTGACACAGCGGTGTGCAGCTTGTATATCAGCCAGTGGGGTGTGACACAGCGGTGTGCAGCTTGTATATCAGCCAGTGGGGTGTGACACAGCGGTGTGCAGCCTGTATATCAGCCAGTGGGGTGTGACACAGCGGTGTGCAGCCTTGTATATCAGCCAGTGGGGTGTGACACAGCGGTGTGCAGCTTGTATATCAGCCAGTGGGGTGTGACACAGCGGTGTGCAGCCTGTATATCAGCCAGTGGGGTGTGACACAGCGGTGTGCAGCTTGTATATCAGCCAGTGGGGTGTGACACAGCGGTGTGCAGCCTGTATATCAGCCAGTGGGGTGTGACACAGCGGTGTGCAGCCTGTATATCAGCCAGTGGGGTGTGACACAGCGGTGTGCAGCCTGTATATCAGCCAGTGGGGTGTGACACAGCGGTGTGCAGCCTGTATATCAGCCAGTGGGGTGTGACACAGCGGTGTGCAGCTTGTATATCAGCCAGTGGGGTGTGACACAGCGGCGTGCAGCTTGTATATCAGCCAGTGGGGTGTGACACAGCGGTGTGCAGCTTGTATATCAGCCAGTGGGGTGTGACACAGCGGCGTGCAGCCTTGTATATCAGCCAGTGGGGTGTGACACAGCGGTGTGCAGCCTGTATATCAGCCAGTGGGGTGTGACACAGCGGTGTGCAGCTTGTATATCAGCCAGTGGGGTGTGACACAGCGGTGTGCAGCTTGTATATCAGCCAGTGGGGTGTGACACAGCGGTGTGCAGCCTGTATATCAGCCAGTGGGGTGTGACACAGCGGTGTGCAGCTTGTATATCAGCCAGTGGGGTGTGACACAGCGGTGTGCAGCCTGTATATCAGCCAGTGGGGTGTGACACAGCGGTGTGATATCAGCCAGTGGGGTGTGACACAGCGGTGTGCAGCTTGTATATCAGCCAGTGGGGTGTGACACAGAGGTGTGCAGCCTGTATATCAGCCAGTGGGGTGTGACACAGCGGTGTGCAGCTGTATATCAGCCAGTGGGGTGTGACACAGCGGTGTGCAGCCTGTATATCAGCCAGTGGGGTGTGACACAGCGGTGTGCAGCCTGTATATCAGCCAGTGGGGTGTGACACAGCGGTGTGCAGCCTGTATATCAGCCAGTGGGGTGTGACACAGCGGTGTGCAGCTTGTATATCAGCCAGTGGGGTGTGACACAGCGGTGTGCAGCTGTATATCAGCCAGTGGGGTGTGACACAGCGGTGTGCAGCCTGTATATCAGCCAGTGGGGTGTGACACAGCGGTGTGCAGCTTGTATATCAGCCAGTGGGGTGTGACACAGCGGTGTGCAGCTTGTATATCAGCCAGTGGGGTG
>NW_027456745.1:90325-159534 GCF_040206685.1 Ascaphus truei | reverse complement strand
CCTCCCTCTTATTCTCTCTCTCTCTCTCCTTCCTCCCCACCCTCTCTCTCCCTCGCCCTCTATCTTTCTCTCCCCCTTCCCTCTCTATAACATTCCCTCTCTCCCCCTTCCCTCTCTATCATTCTCCTTCTCTTTGATTCCCCTCCCTCTTTCTTTCTCTATTCCCACATCCCTCTCTCTCTCTATCTCTCTCTCCCCATCCCTCGTATTTTCTCTATCTCACCCCATCCCCCTTATTTTCTCTCTCTCTCTACCCTCCCTCCCTCTACCTCATTTTCTCGCTCCCATTCCCCTATCTCTCTCCCCTTTCCCCTCTTTCTCCCCTCCCTCTCTCTCCCTCCACTCCCCCTCTCTCGTCCCCTCTCTTTCTGCCCCCTCTATCTGTCTCCCTCCCCCTCCCTCTCTCTCAAATTCCTCTCTCCCTCTCTCTCATCACCCACACTCTTGCCACCTCTCTCTTTATCTCTCCACCTTTCTCTATTCCCCCTTCCCACTATCCCCCTATCTCTCTCCCCCTCCCTTTCCCCTATCCCCTCTCTTTCTCTTGTTCCCCACTCTCTCACCCCCTTCTTGTTTCTCCCCTTTCTCTTGTTCCTGACTCTTTATCCTCACTCTCTCTATCCACCCCATTCTCCTCTTTCACCCCTATCTATCTTTCTCTCTCTCGTTCCCCCTCTCTCTCTTTCTTTAGTTCCCCTTTCTCTCTCTTACCCCCTCCTCATTACCCCACTTTCCCTCTCTTGCCCCAAATGCCTCCCTCTCGCCCTGCCATTCTCCACCCACTCTCTCTTTCCCCCTTCTCTCTTTGCCCCCCTATTACTTGTTTAAACACCCCATTTCTCTCTCCTTGCCCTCTCTCCTGCTCTCTATTTTGTCCACCGTCTCTCTCTTTGTACCCCACACTCTCAAGCTCTCCATTCTCTCTCCCTTCTCTCTCTCTTATGCCTCTCTTCTCTCCCTCTCTTTCTCTTGTTCCCCACTCTCCCTCTTTTCCCGCAGTCTTTCTCCCCTTCTCTCTCCTCAGCCTTTCTTTCGTATCACCTCTCTCTCTCTCTCTCTCTCTCATTCTCCCATCTCTTATCCCCCACCCCTCTCTTGCTCTCACCCCCTCTCTCTCACCCCCTCTCTCTCGTTCCCCCTCTCTCATTTACTCTTCCCCTCTCCGTCACCTCTCTCCCTTTCTCTCCCCCTCTCTCTGTCTCCCCTCTCTCATTATCTCACTCCCTCTCTCTACCCTCCATGTGTCCCTTCTCTCTCTCCCCATCTCTATCTCCCTGCCCCTCATAGCTCCCTCCACTCTCTCCCTCTGTCTACCCTATTTTTCTCTCCTACCTCTCTCGTCTTCTCTTCCTCTCTCTCCCACTCTCTCTTTCCCCCACCACCCTCTCCATCCCCTCTCTCTCTTGTTTCCCCCTTCTCTCTTTCACCCCTCCTCCTCTCTCCCATCCTCTTTAACCCCTTTTAGTGCCCAATCCGCACATCGGATCTCTCCCTCTCACCTACAATCTATCATAAACGCTGCTGCTAGAGTCACCTCATTCTCTCCTAAATCTGTCCCTTTGAAGACTATGCACTCCTCTGCCACTACTTATATCTCATCCCTAATGTATCATAGTTACATAGTAGATGAGGTTGAAAAAAGACGTACGTCCATCAAGTTCAACCTATGCTAAATTTGAACGACAGATACTTTATCCTATATCTATACTTACAGTATATTTATCCAGAGGAAGGCAAACAAAATTGTGTTATCTCATAAGGGGAAAATAAATTCCTTCCTTACTCCAAATATTGGCAAATCAGATTACTCCCTGGATCAACATCCTTCCCATGTTTACTTATTTGGTATATCCTGTATAACTTACCGATCTAAAAAGATGTTCAACCTTTTTTTGAACAAATCTATTGTATCTGCCATCACAGTCTCCATGGGTAATGAAGCCCACATTTTAACTGCCCTTACTAAAAAGAACCCTATCCTTTGTTGCTGGTGAAATCTCCTTTCCTCCAACCTTAAGGGATGGCCCTGAGTCCTTTGTACTGCCCGTGGGATGAATAGTTCTTTTGAAAGCTCCCTGTATTGTCCCCGAATATATTTGTATATAGTTATCATATCCCCTCTTAGACGCCTCTTTTCTAATTTAGCTAGCCTTTCCTGATAAATCAGAATATCCATCGCCTTTATTAATTTGGTGGCTCTTCTCTGCACTTTCTCTAGTTCCATAATGTATTTTCTATGGAGTGCTGCCCAAAATTATACTCCATATGTATGTCTGTATGTATGCATGTTTTTTTTTATATTTATTTATTTATAAAATGCTTTACCAGGAAGAATACATTGAGAGTTACCTCTCATTTTCAATTATTTCCTGGGCACAGAAGATTACAAATAATACATGGTTACAAATTCAGTTACATAAGTGAACAGGGTATACATTATATACAAGACATTGCATGCACAGTTACAGATAATATATATTATAGGCGCATGTAACAGTTACAGATAATATATATTATAGGAGTATGTAACAGTTACAGATAATATATGTTATAGGCGTATGTAACAGTTACAGATAATATATATTATAGGCGTATGTAACAGTTACAGATAATATATATTATAGGCGTATGTAACAGTTACAGGTAATATATATTATAGGCGTATGTAACAGTTACAGATAATATATATTATAGGCGTATGTAACAGTTACAGATAATATATATTATAGGCGTATGTAACAGTTACAGATAATATATATTATAGGAGTATGTAACAGTTACAGATAATATATGTTATAGGCGTATGTAACAGTTACAGATAATATATATTATAGGCGTATGTAACAGTTACAGATAATATATATTATAGGCGTATGTAACAGTTACAGGTAATATATATTATAGGCGTATGTAACAGTTACAGATAATATATATTATAGGCGTATGTAACAGTTACAGGTAATATATATTATAGGCGTATGTAACAGTTACAGATAATATATGTTATAGGCGTATGTAACAGTTACAGATAATATATATTATAGGCGCATGTAACAGTTACAGATAATATATATTATAGGAGTATGTAACAGTTACAGATAATATATGTTATAGGCGTATGTAACAGTTACAGATAATATATATTATAGGCGTATGTAACAGTTACAGATAATATATATTATAGGCGTATGTAACAGTTACAGGTAATATATATTATAGGCGTATGTAACAGTTACAGATAATATATATTATAGGCGTATGTAACAGTTACAGATAATATATATTATAGGCGTATGTAACAGTTACAGATAATATATATTATAGGCGTATGTAACAGTTACAGATAATATATATTATAGGCGTATGTAACAGTTACAGATAATATATATTATAGGCGTATGTAACAGTTACAGATAAAATATATTATAGGAGTATGTAACAGTTACAGATAATATATATTATAGAAGTATGTAACAGTTACAGGTAATATATATTATAGGCGTATTTAACAGTTACAGATAATATATATTATAGGCGTATGTAACAGTTACAGATAATATATATTATAGGAGTATGTAACAGTTACAGATAATATATATTATAGAAGTATGTAACAGTTACAGGTAATATATATTATAGGCGTATGTAACAGTTACAGATAATATATATTATAGGCGTATGTAACAGTTACAGGTAATATATATTATAGGCGTATGTAACAGTTACAGGTAATATATATTATAGGCGTATGTAACAGTTACAGATAATATATATTATAGGCGTATGTAACAGTTACAGATAATATATGTTATAGGCGTATGTAACAGTTACAGATAATATATATTATAGGTGTATGTAACAGTTACAGATAATATATATTATAGGCGTATGTAACAGTTACAGGTAATATATATTATAGGCGTATGTAACAGTTACAGGTAATATATATTATAGGCGTATGTAACAGTTACAGGTAATATATATTATAGGCGTATGTAACAGTTACAGATAATATATATTATAGGCGTATGTAACAGTTACAGATAATATATATTATAGGCGTATGTAACAGTTACAGATAATATATATTATAGGCGTATGTAACAGTTACAGATAATATATATTATAGGCGTATGTAACAGTTACAGATAATATATATTATAGGCGTATGTAACAGTTACAGATAATATATATTATAGGCGTGTGTAACAGTTACAGATAATATATATTATAGGCGTATGTCACAGTTACAGATAATATATATTATAGGCATGTGTAACAGTTACAGATAATATATATTATAGGAGTATGTAACAGTTACAGGTAATATATATTATAGGCGTATGTAACAGTTACAGATAATATATATTATAGGCATGTGTAACAGTTACAGATAATATATATTATAGGACTATGTAACAGTTACAGGTAATATATATTATAGGCATGTGTAACAGTTACAGATAATATATATTATAGGAGTATGTAACAGTTACAGGTAATATATATAATAGGCGTATGTAACAGTTACAGGTAATATATATTATAGGCGTATGTAACAGTTACAGGTAATATATATTATAGGCGTATGTAACAGTTACAGGTAATATATATTATAGGAGTATGTAACAGTTACAGGTAATATATATTATAGGCATGTGTAACAGTTACAGATAATATATATTATAGGAGTATGTAACAGTTACAGGTAATATATATTATAGGCGTATGTAACAGTTACAGGTAATATATATTATAGGCGTATGTAACAGTTACAGGTAATATATATTATAGGCGTATGTAACAGTTACAGGTAATATATATTATAGGCGTATGTAACAGTTACAGATAATATATATTATAGGCGTATGTAACAGTTACAGATAATATATATTATAGGCGTATGTAACAGTTACAGATAATATATGTTATAGGCGTATGTAACAGTTACAGATAATATATATTATAGGCGTATGTAACAATGACAGATAATATATGTTATAGGCGTATGTAACAGTTACAGATAATATATATTATAGGCGTATGTAACAGTGACAGATAATATATATTATAGGCGTATGTAACAGTTACAGATAATATATATTATAGGCGTATGTAACAGTTACAGGTAATATATATTATAGGCGTATGTAACAGTTACAGATAATATATATTATAGGCGTATGTAACAGTTACAGATAATATATATTATAGGCGTATGTAACAGTTACAGATAATATATATTATAGGCGTATGTAACAGTTACAGATAATATATATTATAGGCGTATGTAACAGTTACAGATAATATATGTTATAGGCGTATGTAACAGTTACAGATAATATATGTTATAGGTGCATGTAACAGTTACAGATAATATATGTTATAGGCGTATGTAACAGTTACAGATAATATAAATTATAGGCGTATGTAACAGTTACAGATAATATATATTATAGGCGTATGTAACAGTTACAGATAATATATGTTATAGGCGTATGTACAGTTACAGATAATATATATTATAGGCGTATGTAACAATGACAGATAATATATGTTATAGGCGTATGTAACAGTCACAGATAATATATATTATAGGCGTATGTAACAGTTACAGATAATATATATTATAGGAGTATGTAACAGTTACAGATAATATATATTATAGGCGTATGTAACAGTTACAGATAATATATGTTATAGGCGTATGTAACAGTTACAGATAATATATATTATAGGCGTATGTAACAGTTACAGATAATATATATTATAGGCGTATGTAACAGTTACAGATAATATATGTTATAGGCGTATGTAACAGTTACAGATAATATATGTTATAGGCGTATGTAACAGTTACAGATAATATATGTTATAGGCGCATGTAACAGTTACAGATAGTATATGTTATAGGCATATGTAACAGTTACAGATAATATATATTATAGGCGTATGTAACAATGACAGATAATATATGTTATAGGCGTATGTAACAGTTACAGATAATATATATTATAGGCGTATGTAACAGTTACAGATAATATATATTATAGGCGTATGTAACAGTTACAGATAATATATGTTATAGGCGTATGTAACAGTTACAGGTAATATATATTATAGGCGTATGTATCAGTTACAGATAATATATATTATAGGCGTATGTAACAGTTACAGATAATATATATTATAGGCGTATGTAACAGTTACAGATAATATATGTTATAGGCGTATGTAACAGTTACAGGTAATATATATTATAGGCGTATGTAACAGTTACAGATAATATATATTAAAGCGTATGTAACAGTTACAGGTAATATATATTATAGGAGTATGTAACAGTTACAGGTAATATATATTATAGGCATGTGTAACAGTTACAGATAATATATATTATAGGCGTATGTAACAGTTACAGATAATATATATTATAGGCGTATGTAACAGTTACAGATAATATATGTTATAGGCGTATGTAACAGTTACAGGTAATATATATTATAGGCGTATGTAACAGTTACAGATAATATATATTAAAGCGTATGTAACAGTTACAGGTAATATATATTATAGGAGTATGTAACAGTTACAGGTAATATATATTATAGGCATGTGTAACAGTTACAGATAATATATATTATAGGAGTATGTAACAGTTACAGGTAATATATATTATAGGCGTATGTAACAGTTACAGATAATATATATTATAGGCGTATGTAACAGTTACAGATAATATATATTATAGGCGTATGTAACAGTTACAGATAATATATATTATAGGCGTATGTCACAGTTACAGATAATATATATTATAGGCATGTGTAACAGTTACAGATAATATATATTATAGGAGTATGTAACAGTTACAGGTAATATATATTATAGGCGTATGTAACAGTTACAGATAATATATATTATAGGCATGTGTAACAGTTACAGATAATATATATTATAGGAGTATGTAACAGTTACAGGTAATATATATTATAGGCATGTGTAACAGTTACAGATAATATATATTATAGGAGTATGTAACAGTTACAGGTAATATATATAATAGGCGTATGTAACAGTTACAGGTAATATATATTATAGGCGTATGTAACAGTTACAGGTAATATATATTATAGGCGTATGTAACAGTTACAGGTAATATATATTATAGGAGTATGTAACAGTTACAGGTAATATATATTATAGGCATGTGTAACAGTTACAGATAATATATATTATAGGAGTATGTAACAGTTACAGGTAATATATATTATAGGCGTATGTAACAGTTACAGGTAATATATATTATAGGCGTATGTAACAGTTACAGATAATATATATTATAGGCGTATGTAACAGTTACAGATAATATATGTTATAGGCGTATGTAACAGTTACAGATAATATATATTATAGGTGTATGTAACAGTTACAGATAATATATATTATAGGCGTATGTAACAGTTACAGGTAATATATATTATAGGCGTATGTAACAGTTACAGGTAATATATATTATAGGCGTATGTAACAGTTACAGATAATATATATTATAGGCGTATGTAACAGTTACAGATAATATATATTATAGGCGTATGTAACAGTTACAGATAATATATATTATAGGCGTATGTAACAGTTACAGATAATATATATTATAGGCGTATGTAACAGTTACAGATAATATATATTATAGGCGTATGTAACAGTTACAGATAATATATATTATAGGCGTATGTAACAGTTACAGATAATATATATTATAGGCGTATGTCACAGTTACAGATAATATATATTATAGGCATGTGTAACAGTTACAGATAATATATATTATAGGAGTATGTAACAGTTACAGGTAATATATATTATAGGCGTATGTAACAGTTACAGATAATATATATTATAGGCATGTGTAACAGTTACAGATAATATATATTATAGGACTATGTAACAGTTACAGGTAATATATATTATAGGCATGTGTAACAGCTACAGATAATATATATTATAGGAGTATGTAACAGTTACAGGTAATATATATAATAGGCGTATGTAACAGTTACAGGTAATATATATTATAGGCGTATGTAACAGTTACAGGTAATATATATTATAGGCGTATGTAACAGTTACAGGTAATATATATTATAGGAGTATGTAACAGTTACAGGTAATATATATTATAGGCATGTGTAACAGTTACAGATAATATATATTATAGGAGTATGTAACAGTTACAGGTAATATATATTATAGGCGTATGTAACAGTTACAGGTAATATATATTATAGGCGTATGTAACAGTTACAGGTAATATATATTATAGGCGTATGTAACAGTTACAGGTAATATATATTATAGGCGTATGTAACAGTTACAGGTAATATATATTATAGGCGTATGTAACAGTTACAGATAATATATATTATAGGCGTATGTAACAGTTACAGATAATATATGTTATAGGCGTATGTAACAGTTACAGATAATATATATTATAGGCGTATGTAACAATGACAGATAATATATGTTATAGGCGTATGTAACAGTTACAGATAATATATATTATAGGCGTATGTAACAGTGACAGATAATATATATTATAGGCGTATGTAACAGTTACAGATAATATATATTATAGGCGTATGTAACAGTTACAGGTAATATATATTATAGGCGTATGTAACAGTTACAGATAATATATATTATAGGCGTATGTAACAGTTACAGATAATATATATTATAGGCGTATGTAACAGTTACAGATAATATATATTATAGGCGTATGTAACAGTTACAGATAATATATATTATAGGCGTATGTAACAGTTACAGATAATATATGTTATAGGCGTATGTAACAGTTACAGATAATATATGTTATAGGTGCATGTAACAGTTACAGATAATATATGTTATAGGCGTATGTAACAGTTACAGATAATATAAATTATAGGCGTATGTAACAGTTACAGATAATATATATTATAGGCGTATGTAACAGTTACAGATAATATATGTTATAGGCGTATGTACAGTTACAGATAATATATATTATAGGCGTATGTAACAATGACAGATAATATATGTTATAGGCGTATGTAACAGTCACAGATAATATATATTATAGGCGTATGTAACAGTTACAGATAATATATATTATAGGAGTATGTAACAGTTACAGATAATATATATTATAGGCGTATGTAACAGTTACAGATAATATATGTTATAGGCGTATGTAACAGTTACAGATAATATATATTATAGGCGTATGTAACAGTTACAGATAATATATATTATAGGCGTATGTAACAGTTACAGATAATATATGTTATAGGCGTATGTAACAGTTACAGATAATATATGTTATAGGCGTATGTAACAGTTACAGATAATATATGTTATAGGCGCATGTAACAGTTACAGATAGTATATGTTATAGGCATATGTAACAGTTACAGATAATATATATTATAGGCGTATGTAACAATGACAGATAATATATGTTATAGGCGTATGTAACAGTTACAGATAATATATATTATAGGCGTATGTAACAGTTACAGATAATATATATTATAGGCGTATGTAACAGTTACAGATAATATATGTTATAGGCGTATGTAACAGTTACAGGTAATATATATTATAGGCGTATGTATCAGTTACAGATAATATATATTATAGGCGTATGTAACAGTTACAGATAATATATATTATAGGCGTATGTAACAGTTACATATAATATATGTTATAGGCGTATGTAACAGTTACAGGTAATATATATTATAGGCGTATGTAACAGTTACAGATAATATATATTAAAGCGTATGTAACAGTTACAGGTAATATATATTATAGGAGTATGTAACAGTTACAGGTAATATATATTATAGGCATGTGTAACAGTTACAGATAATATATATTATAGGCGTATGTAACAGTTACAGATAATATATATTATAGGCGTATGTAACAGTTACAAATAATATATGTTATAGGCGTATGTAACAGTTACAGGTAATATATATTATAGGCGTATGTAACAGTTACAGATAATATATATTAAAGCGTATGTAACAGTTACAGATAATATATATTATAGGAGTATGTAACAGTTACAGGTAATATATATTATAGGCGTATGTAACAGTTACAGGTAATATATGTTATAGGCGTATGTAACAGTTACAGGTAATATATATTATAGGCGTATGTAACAGTTACAGGTAATATATATTATAGGCGTATGTAACAGTTACAGATAATATATATTATAGGCGTATGTAACAGTGACAGATAATATATATTATAGGCGTATGTAACAGTTACAGATAATATATATTATAGGCGTATGTAACAGTTACAGATAATATATATTATAGGAGTATGTAACAGTTACAGATAATATATATTATAGGCGTATGTAACAGTTACAGATAATATATGTTATAGGCGAATGTAACAGTTACAGATAATATATATTATAGGCGTATGTAACAGTTACAGATAATATATATTATAGGCGTATGTAACAGTTACAGATAATATATATTATAGGCGTATGTAACAGTTACAGATAATATATGTTATAGGCGTATGTAACAGTTACAGATAATATATGTTATAGGCGCATGTAACAGTTACAGATAATATATGTTATAGGCGTTTTTTAACAGTTACAGATAATATATTTTATAGGCGTATGTAACAGTTACAGATAATATATATTATAGGCGTATGTAACAGTTACGATAATATATATTATAGGCGTATGTAACAGTTACAGATAATATATGTTATAGGCGTTTTTTAACAGTTACAGATAATATATGTTATATTCGTTTTTTAACAGTTACAGATAATATATGTTATAGGCGTTTTTTAACAGTTACAGATAATATATGTTATAGGCGTTTTTTAACAGTTACAGATAATATATATTATAGGCGTTTTTTAACAGTTACAGATAATATATTTTATAGGCGTATGTAACAGTTACAGATAATATATATTATAGGCGTATGTAACAGTTACGATAATATATATTATAGGCGTATGTAACAGTTACAGATAATATATGTTATAGGCGTATGTAACAGTTACAGGTAATATATATTATATGCGTATGTAACAGTTACCGATAATATATGTTATAGGCGTATGTAACAGTTACAGATAATATATATTATAGGCGTATGTAACAGTGACAGATAATATATGTTATAGGCGTATGTAACAGTTACAGATAATATATAATAGGAGTATGTAACAGTTACAGATAATATATATTATAGGCGTATGTAACAGTGACAGATAATATATGTTATAGGCGTATGTAACAGTTACAGATAATATATGTTATAGGCGCATGTAACAGTTACAGATAATATATGTTATAGGCGTATGTAACAGTTACAGATAATATATATTATAGGCGTATGTAACAGTTACAGATAATATATATTATAGGCGTATGTAACAGTTATAGATAATATATGTTATAGGCGTATGTAACAGTTACAGATAATATATATTATAGGAGTATGTAACAGTTACAGATAATATATATTATATGCGTATGTAACAGTTACAGATAATATATGTTATAGGCGTATGTAACAGTTACAGATAATATATATTATAGGAGTATGTAACAGTTACAGATAATATATATTATAGGCGTATGTAACAGTTACAGATAATATATATTATAGGCGTATGTAACAGTTACAGATAATATATGTTATAGGCGTATGTAACAGTTACAGATAATATATGTTATAGGCGCATGTAACAGTTACAGATAATATATGTTATAGGCGTATGTAACAGTTACATATAATATATATTATAGGCGTATGTAACAGTTACAGATAATATATATTATAGGCGTATGTAACAGTGACAGATAATATATGTTATAGGCGTATATAACAATTACAGATAATATATATTATAGGCGTATGTAACAGTTACAGATAATATATATTATAGGAGTATGTAACAGTTACAGATAATATATATTATAGGCGTACTGTATGTAACAGTTACAGATAATATATATTATAGGCATATGTAACAGTTACAGGTAATATATATTATAGGCGTATGTAACAGTTACAGATAATATATATTATAGGCTTATAACAGTTACAGATAATATATATTATAGGCGTATGTAACAGTTACAGATAATATATGTTATAGGCGTATGTAACAGTTACAGGTAATATATGTTATACGCGTATGTAACAGTTACAGATAATATATGTTATAGGCGTATGTAACAGTTACAGATAATATATGTTATAGGCGCATGTAACAGTTACAGATAATATATTTTATAGGCGTATGTAACAGTTACAGATAATATATATTATAGGCGTACTGTATGTAACAGTTACAGATAATATATATTATAGGCGTATGTAACAGTTACAGATAATATATGTTATGAGCGTATGTAACAGTTACAGATAATATATGTTATAGGCGTATGTAACAGTTACAGATAATATATATTATAGGCGTATGTAACAGTTACAGGTAATATATATTATAGGCGTATGTTACAGTTACAGGTAATATATATTATAGGCGTATGTAACAGTTACAGATAATATATATTATAGGCGTATGTAACAGTTACAGGTAATATATATTATAGGCGTATGTTACAGTTACAGGTAATATATATTATAGGCGTATGTAACAGTTACAGATAATATATATTATAGGCGTATGTAACAGTTACAGATAATATATATTATAGGCGTATGTAACAGTTACAGACCGTATTAAAATGTGAGACAGCCTTAGTTATGAAAGAACTTAGACTGGTGCTGGCATTTAACGTAACCATGTATTGTTATAAAACAAAAAAGGAAAGCACATGCTCCACAGCGCAAATCAGTAAAATAAAGGTTTATTGGGACAAGATAAAATGCATAAACACCCGGTTGATTTTTGTACCTGTTTGATGCATTCATTAGATATTTTTTGTTCTTTCAAATCTGATTTGCTGTGGACTACGATATATATATATATATATATATATATATATATATATATATATATATATATATATATATATATATATATATATATATATATATATAGCAGAATAAATGAGTTCTTCAGTATTAGGTGATACCTTTTTTATTGGACTAACAATTTATGTCATAGGACAAGCTTTCGAGAGTTCTCCTCTCTTCTTCAGGTCAAGCAATACTGTTATACACAGGATTCAATGGCTAAAGCAGTGTAGAGAGAGGGGGGGAAAAAAACAAAACAGATATGTACTGTAGATAAGGTACTTTTAACACCCTACATTATCTACAGTACATATCTGTATTTTTTTTTCTACACTGTTTTAGCCATTGAATCCTTTGTATATCAGTATTGCTAGACCTGAAGAAGAGAGGAGAACTCTCGAAAGCTTGTCCTGTGACATAAATTGTTAGTCCAATAAAAAAGGTATCACCTAATACTGAAGAACTCATTTATTCTGCACTATCGCAACTGGACTAACACGGCTATTTTCTGCTTTATATATATATATATATGTATATATATATTAGCCTATATACCCGGCGTTGCCCGGGATTTCATGCCCACGGGTACTGACCCAGTCGTGACGCAGGATGGAGCTGCCAGGACTTCAAACCCGCACAGGTAATTTTCCAAACTCACAAACCTAGCACACTATCAGGTTATACATGGTGTGCAGATCTTTGTGCAGTAAGGTGTAATTTTACTTTGTTTTTAATGTATTGTTATAACTCTGTGCCCAGGACATACTTGAAAACGAGAGGTAACTATCGATGTATTACTTCCTGGTAAAATATTTTATAAATAAATAAATCCATTGCCCGTTTAATCCAAGATAAGATCTTGTTTGCCTTTGAAGCTACTGCATGACTTTGCTAAGCCTGCTGCCTACAAGCACTCCTAAACCCTACTCCATCAA
Organism: Ascaphus truei; assembly: GCF_040206685.1. Taxonomy (NCBI): domain Eukaryota; kingdom Metazoa; phylum Chordata; class Amphibia; order Anura; family Ascaphidae; genus Ascaphus; species Ascaphus truei. The sequence continues at coordinate 145,559 of NW_027456745.1, read as the reverse complement.
GCATCAAGGATAACCTTACATTATTCTGTATTAAACTTAATTTGTCCTTTACCTGCCCAGGTATCACTTTATCCCTGCTCACCTCTTGCACTCTGCCTTCCCCTTTGTATATAAAGCCCTCTCACACCTCTCGCACTCTGCCTTCCCCTTTGTATATAAAGCCCTCTCACGCCTCTTGCACTCTGCCTTCCCCTTTGTATATAACGCCCTCTCACACCTCTCGCACTCTGCCTTCCCCTTTGTATATAACGCCCTCTCACACCTCTCGCACTCTGCCTTCCCCTTTGTATATAAAGCCCTCTCACACCTCTTGCACTCTGCCTTCCCCTTTGTATATAGAGCCCTCTCACACCTCTCGCACTCTGCCTTCCCCTTTGTATATAACGCCCTCTCACACCCTGCCTTCCCCTGTGTATATAAAGCCCTCTCACACCTCTTGCACTCTGCCTTCCCCTTTGTATATAACGCCCTCTCACGCCTCTCGCACTCTGCCTTCCCCTTTGTATATAAAGCCCTCTCACACCTCTTGCACTCTGCCTTCCCCTTTGTATATAAAGCCCTCTCACACCTCTTGCACTCTGCCTTCCCCTTTGTATATAAAGCCCTCTCACACCTCTTGCACTCTGCCTTCCCCTTTGTATATAACGCCCTCTCACACCTCTTGCACTCTGCCTTCCCCTTTGTATATAAAGCCCTCTCACACCTCTCGCACTCTGCCTTCCCCTGTGTATATAAAGCCCTCTCACACCTCTCGCACTCTGCCTTCCCCTTTGTATATAAAGCCCTCTCACACCTCTTGCACTCTGCCTTCCCCTTTGTATATAAAGCCCTCTCACGCCTCTTGCACTCTGCCTTCCCCTTTGTATATAACGCCCTCTCACACCTCTCGCACTCTGCCTTCCCCTTTGTATATAACGCCCTCTCACACCTCTCGCACTCTGCCTTCCCCTTTGTATATAAAGCCCTCTCACACCTCTCGCACTCTGCCTTCCCCTTTGTATATAAAGCCCTCTCACACCTCTTGCACTCTGCCTTCCCCTTTGTATATAGAGCCCTCTCACACCTCTCGCACTCTGCCTTCCCCTTTGTATATAACGCCCTCTCACACCTCTCGCACTCTGCCTTCCCCTTTGTATATAAAGCCCTCTCACGCCTCTTGCACTCTGCCTTCCCCTTTGTATATAGAGCCCTCTCACACCTCTCGCACTCTGCCTTCCCCTTTGTATATAAAGCCCTCTCACACCTCTCGCACTCTGCCTTCCCCTTTGTATATAAAGCCCTCTCACACCTCTTGCACTCTGCCTTCCCCTTTGTATATAAAGCCCTCTCACACCTCTCGCACTCTGCCTTCCCCTTTGTATATAAAGCCCTCTCACACCTCTCGCACTCTGCCTTCCCCTTTGTATATAAAGCCCTCTCACACCTCTTGCACTCTGCCTTCCCCTTTGTATATAGAGCCCTCTCACACCTCTCGCACTCTGCCTTCCCCTTTGTATATAAAGCCCTCTCACACCTCTTGCACTCTGCCTTCCCCTTTGTATATAAAGCCCTCTCACACCTCTCGCACTCTGCCTTCCCCTGTGTATATAAAGCCCTCTCACACCTCTTGCACTCTGCCTTCCCCTGTGTATATAAAGCCCTCTCACGCCTCTTGCACTCTGCCTTCCCCTTTGTATATAGAACCCTCTCACACCTCTTGCACTCTGCCTTCCCCTTTGTATATAGAGCCCTCTCACGCCTCTTGCACTCTGCCTTCCCCTTTGTATATAAAGCCCTCTCACACCTCTCGCACTCTGCCTTCCCCTTTGTATATAAAGCCCTCTCACACCTCTCGCACTCTGCCTTCCCCTTTGTATATAAAGCCCTCTCACACCTCTCGCACTCTGCCTTCCCCTTTGTATATAAAGCCCTCTCACACCTCTCGCACTCTGCCTTCCCCTTTGTATATAAAGCCCTCTCACACCTCTCGCACTCTGCCTTCCCCTTTGTATATAAAGCCCTCTCACACCTCTCGCACTCTGCCTTCCCCTTTGTATATAAAGCCCTCTCACACCTCTCGCACTCTGCCTTCCCCTTTGTATATAAAGCCCTCTCACACCTCTCGCACTCTGCCTTCCCCTTTGTATATAACGCCCTCTCACACCTCTCGCACTCTGCCTTCCCCTTTGTATATAAAGCCCTCTCACACCTCTCGCACTCTGCCTTCCCCTTTGTATATAAAGCCCTCTCACACCTCTCGCACTCTGCCTTCCCCTTTGTATATAACGCCCTCTCACACCTCTCGCACTCTGCCTTCCCCTTTGTATATAAAGCCCTCTCACACCTCTCGCACTCTGCCTTCCCCTTTGTATATAACGCCCTCTCACACCTCTCGCACTCTGCCTTCCCCTTTGTATATAGAGCCCTCTCACACCTCTCGCACTCTGCCTTCCCCTTTGTATATAAAGCCCTCTCACACCTCTTGCACTCTGCCTTCCCCTTTGTATATAACGCCCTCTCACACCTCTCGCACTCTGCCTTCCCCTTTGTATATAGAGCCCTCTCACACCTCTCGCACTCTGCCTTCCCCTTTGTATATAGAGCCCTCTCACACCTCTCGCACTCTGCCTTCCCCTTTGTATATAAAGCCCTCTCACGCCTCTTGCACTCTGCCTTCCCCTGTGTATATAAAGCCCTCTCACACCTCTTGCACTCTGCCTTCCCCTGTGTATATAAAGCCCTCTCACACCTCTTGCACTCTGCCTTCCCCTTTGTATATAAAGCCCTCTCACACCTCTCGCACTCTGCCTTCCCCTTTGTATATAAAGCCCTCTCACACCTCTCGCACTCTGCCTTCCCCTGTGTATATAAAGCCCTCTCACACCTCTCGCACTCTGCCTTCCCCTGTGTATATAAAGCCCTCTCACACCTCTCGCACTCTGCCTTCCCCTTTGTATATAAAGCCCTCTCACACCTCTCGCACTCTGCCTTCCCCTTTGTATATAAAGCCCTCTCACACCTCTCGCACTCTGCCTTCCCCTTTGTATATAAAGCCCTCTCACACCTCTCGCACTCTGCCTTCCCCTTTGTATATAAAGCCCTCTCACACCTCTCGCACTCTGCCTTCCCCTTTGTATATAAAGCCCTCTCACACCTCTTGCACTCTGCCTTCCCCTTTGTATATAGAGCCCTCTCACACCTCTCGCACTCTGCCTTCCCCTTTGTATATAAAGCCCTCTCACACCTCTCGCACTCTGCCTTCCCCTGTGTATATAAAGCCCTCTCACACCTCTTGCACTCTGCCTTCCCCTTTGTATATAAAGCCCTCTCACACCTCTTGCACTCTGCCTTCCCCTGTGTATATAAAGCCCTCTCACACCTCTTGCACTCTGCCTTCCCCTTTGTATATAACGCCCTCTCACACCTCTCGCACTCTGCCTTCCCCTTTGTATATAGAGCCCTCTCACACCTCTTGCACTCTGCCTTCCCCTTTGTATATAGAACCCTCTCACACCTCTTGCACTCTGCCTTCCCCTTTGTATATAGAGCCCTCTCACGCCTCTTGCACTCTGCCTTCCCCTTTGTATATAAAGCCCTCTCACACCTCTCGCACTCTGCCTTCCCCTTTGTATATAAAGCCCTCTCACACCTCTCGCACTCTGCCTTCCCCTTTGTATATAAAGCCCTCTCACACCTCTCGCACTCTGCCTTCCCCTTTGTATATAAAGCCCTCTCACACCTCTCGCACTCTGCCTTCCCCTTTGTATATAAAGCCCTCTCACACCTCTCGCACTCTGCCTTCCCCTTTGTATATAAAGCCCTCTCACACCTCTTGCACTCTGCCTTCCCCTTTGTATATAAAGCCCTCTCACACCTCTTGCACTCTGCCTTCCCCTTTGTATATAAAGCCCTCTCACACCTCTCGCACTCTGCCTTCCCCTTTGTATATAAAGCCCTCTCACACCTCTTGCACTCTGCCTTCCCCTTTGTATATAGAGCCCTCTCACGCCTCTCGCACTCTGCCTTCCCCTTTGTATATAAAGCCCTCTCACACCTCTCGCACTCTGCCTTCCCCTTTGTATATAAAGCCCTCTCACACCTCTCGCACTCTGCCTTCCCCTTTGTATATAGAGCCCTCTCACACCTCTCGCACTCTGCCTTCCCCTTTGTATATAAAGCCCTCTCACACCTCTCGCACTCTGCCTTCCCCTTTGTATATAAAGCCCTCTCACACCTCTCGCACTCTGCCTTCCCCTTTGTATATAAAGCCCTCTCACACCTCTCGCACTCTGCCTTCCCCTTTGTATATAAAGCCCTCTCACACCTCTCGCACTCTGCCTTCCCCTTTGTATATAGAACCCTCTCACACCTCTTGCACTCTGCCTTCCCCTTTGTATATAGAACCCTCTCACACCTCTTGCACTCTGCCTTCCCCTTTGTATATAAAGCCCTCTCACGCCTCTTGCACTCTGCCTTCCCCTTTGTATATAAAGCCCTCTCACACCTCTCGCACTCTGCCTTCCCCTGTGTATATAGAACCCTCTCACGCCTCTTGCACTCTGCCTTCCCCTTTGTATATAAAGCCCTCTCACACCTCTCGCACTCTGCCTTCCCCTTTGTATATAAAGCCCTCTCACACCTCTCGCACTCTGCCTTCCCCTTTGTATATAAAGCCCTCTCACACCTCTCGCACTCTGCCTTCCCCTTTGTATATAGAACCCTCTCACACCTCTTGCACTCTGCCTTCCCCTTTGTATATAGAACCCTCTCACGCCTCTTGCACTCTGCCTTCCCCTTTGTATATAAAGCCCTCTCACACCTCTTGCACTCTGCCTTCCCCTTTGTATATAAAGCCCTCTCACACCTCTCGCACTCTGCCTTCCCCTTTGTATATAAAGCCCTCTCACACCTCTCGCACTCTGCCTTCCCCTTTGTATATAAAGCCCTCTCACACCTCTTGCACTCTGCCTTCCCCTTTGTATATAAAGCCCTCTCACACCTCTCGCACTCTGCCTTCCCCTTTGTATATAAAGCCCTCTCACACCTCTCGCACTCTGCCTTCCCCTTTGTATATAACGCCCTCTCACACCTCTCGCACTCTGCCTTCCCCTTTGTATATAAAGCCCTCTCACGCCTCTTGCACTCTGCCTTCCCCTGTGTATATAAAGCCCTCTCACACCTCTTGCACTCTGCCTTCCCCTGTGTATATAAAGCCCTCTCACACCTCTCGCACTCTGCCTTCCCCTTTGTATATAAAGCCCTCTCACACCTCTCGCACTCTGCCTTCTCCTTTGTATATAAAGCCCTCTCACACCTCTCGCACTCTGCCTTCCCCTTTGTATATAAAGCCCTCTCACACCTCTCGCACTCTGCCTTCCCCTGTGTATATAGAACCCTCTCACACCTCTTGCACTCTGCCTTCCCCTGTGTATATAGAACCCTCTCACACCTCTTGCACTCTGCCTTCCCCTTTGTATATAAAGCCCTCTCACACCTCTCGCACTCTGCCTTCCCCTTTGTATATAAAGCCCTCTCACACCTCTCGCACTCTGCCTTCCCCTTTGTATATAGAACCCTCTCACACCTCTTGCACTCTGCCTTCCCCTGTGTATATAAAGCCCTCTCACACCTCTCGCACTCTGCCTTCCCCTTTGTATATAAAGCCCTCTCACGCCTCTTGCACTCTGCCTTCCCCTTTGTATATAACGCCCTCTCACACCTCTCGCACTCTGCCTTCCCCTTTGTATATAAAGCCCTCTCACACCTCTCGCACTCTGCCTTCCCCTTTGTATATAAAGCCCTCTCACACCTCTCGCACTCTGCCTTCCCCTTTGTATATAAAGCCCTCTCACACCTCTCGCACTCTGCCTTCCCCTTTGTATATAAAGCCCTCTCACACCTCTCGCACTCTGCCTTCCCCTTTGTATATAAAGCCCTCTCACACCTCTCGCACTCTGCCTTCCCCTTTGTATATAACGCCCTCTCACACCTCTCGCACTCTGCCTTCCCCTTTGTATATAAAGCCCTCTCACACCTCTCGTACTCTGCCTTCCCCTTTGTATATAAAGCCCTCTCACACCTCTCGCACTCTGCCTTCCCCTTTGTATATAGAGCCCTCTCACACCTCTCGCACTCTGCCTTCCCCTTTGTATATAAAGCCCTCTCACACCTCTCGCACTCTGCCTTCCCCTTTGTATATAAAGCCCTCTCACACCTCTCGCACTCTGCCTTCCCCTTTGTATATAAAGCCCTCTCACACCTCTCGCACTCTGCCTTCCCCTTTGTATATAAAGCCCTCTCACACCTCTCGCACTCTGCCTTCCCCTTTGTATATAACGCCCTCTCACACCTCTCGCACTCTGCCTTCCCCTTTGTATATAAAGCCCTCTCACACCTCTCGCACTCTGCCTTCCCCTTTGTATATAAAGCCCTCTCACACCTCTCGCACTCTGCCTTCCCCTTTGTATATAAAGCCCTCTCACACCTCTCGCACTCTGCCTTCCCCTTTGTATATAAAGCCCTCTCACACCTCTCGCACTCTGCCTTCCCCTTTGTATATAAAGCCCTCTCACACCTCTCGCACTCTGCCTTCCCCTTTGTATATAAAGCCCTCTCACACCTCTCGCACTCTGCCTTCCCCTTTGTATATAGAGCCCTCTCACGCCTCTTGCACTCTGCCTTCCCCTTTGTATATAAAGCCCTCTCACACCTCTCGCACTCTGCCTTCCCCTTTGTATATAACGCCCTCTCACACCTCTCGCACTCTGCCTTCCCCTTTGTATATAGAACCCTCTCACACCTCTTGCACTCTGCCTTCCCCTTTGTATATAGAGCCCTCTCACGCCTCTTGCACTCTGCCTTCCCCTTTGTATATAAAGCCCTCTCACACCTCTCGCACTCTGCCTTCCCCTTTGTATATAAAGCCCTCTCACACCTCTCGCACTCTGCCTTCCCCTTTGTATATAAAGCCCTCTCACGCCTCTTGCACTCTGCCTTCCCCTTTGTATATAAAGCCCTCTCACACCTCTCGCACTCTGCCTTCCCCTTTGTATATAAAGCCCTCTCACACCTCTCGCACTCTGCCTTCCCCTTTGTATATAAAGCCCTCTCACACCTCTCGCACTCTGCCTTCCCCTTTGTATATAAAGCCCTCTCACACCTCTTGCACTCTGCCTTCCCCTGTGTATATAAAGCCCTCTCACACCTCTTGCACTCTGCCTTCCCCTTTGTATATAACGCCCTCTCACACCTCTCGCACTCTGCCTTCCCCTTTGTATATAACGCCCTCTCACACCTCTCGCACTCTGCCTTCCCCTTTGTATATAAAGCCCTCTCACACCTCTCGCACTCTGCCTTCCCCTTTGTATATAAAGCCCTCTCACACCTCTTGCACTCTGCCTTCCCCTTTGTATATAACGCCCTCTCACACCTCTCGCACTCTGCCTTCCCCTGTGTATATAAAGCCCTCTCACACCTCTCGCACTCTGCCTTCCCCTTTGTATATAGAGCCCTCTCACGCCTCTTGCACTCTGCCTTCCCCTTTGTATATAACGCCCTCTCACACCTCTTGCACTCTGCCTTCCCCTTTGTATATAAAGCCCTCTCACACCTCTCGCACTCTGCCTTCCCCTTTGTATATAACGCCCTCTCACACCTCTCGCACTCTGCCTTCCCCTTTGTATATAAAGCCCTCTCACACCTCTCGCACTCTGCCTTCCCCTTTGTATATAAAGCCCTCTCACGCCTCTTGCACTCTGCCTTCCCCTTTGTATATAACGCCCTCTCACACCTCTCGCACTCTGCCTTCCCCTTTGTATATAACGCCCTCTCACACCTCTCGCACTCTGCCTTCCCCTTTGTATATAAAGCCCTCTCACACCTCTTGCACTCTGCCTTCCCCTTTGTATATAACGCCCTCTCACACCTCTCGCACTCTGCCTTCCCCTGTGTATATAAAGCCCTCTCACACCTCTCGCACTCTGCCTTCCCCTTTGTATATAACGCCCTCTCACACCTCTCGCACTCTGCCTTCCCCTTTGTATATAAAGCCCTCTCACACCTCTTGCACTCTGCCTTCCCCTTTGTATATAACGCCCTCTCACACCTCTCGCACTCTGCCTTCCCCTGTGTATATAAAGCCCTCTCACACCTCTCGCACTCTGCCTTCCCCTTTGTATATAACGCCCTCTCACACCTCTCGCACTCTGCCTTCCCCTTTGTATATAAAGCCCTCTCACACCTCTTGCACTCTGCCTTCCCCTTTGTATATAAAGCCCTCTCACGCCTCTTGCACTCTGCCTTCCCCTTTGTATATAACGCCCTCTCACACCTCTTGCACTCTGCCTTCCCCTTTGTATATAAAGCCCTCTCACGCCTCTCGCACTCTGCCTTCCCCTTTGTATATAAAGCCCTCTCACACCTCTCGCACTCTGCCTTCCCCTTTGTATATAAAGCCCTCTCACACCTCTTGCACTCTGCCTTCCCCTTTGTATATAACGCCCTCTCACACCTCTTGCACTCTGCCTTCCCCTTTGTATATAAAGCCCTCTCACGCCTCTCGCACTCTGCCTTCCCCTTTGTATATAACGCCCTCTCACACCTCTCGCACTCTGCCTTCCCCTGTGTATATAAAGCCCTCTCATGAAGAGGCAGAGGCCCCAGCATGGGGTCGTAGGCTCCTTAAGGGCTGCGACGTCCTGATTGGCGAGAGCTGGTAGGGGGGGGGGTCGGCTAACCCCCCTCCCCCTTCCCACACGGAGTGGGAAGGCTGCTTGTCCCCTCCCATGCAGGGGGAGGGGGAGAGGGTATAAAGAGTGGGGCCCCAGGGGTGAGAGACAGAGCTAACGGAATTTTCCCCTTACCTTACAGGAACGCTGGCTGCTGCCGAGCTGCCATTTCAAGACCGCGAGGGAAGGCCGCAGTGACTGCAGCAGCCCCCCGCTGTATGAAGACCGCGAGGGAAGGCCGCAGTGACTGCAGCAGCCCCCCGCGGTATGAAGACCCCGAGTCCTGCCAGCCTCACCCATGAGCTTGAGGAGCCCGCTGATGCTGCGGCACCAGAGGGGCCGGTAAGTGTCCCTGCCCGCGCAGATCCCAGCGCTGAGGTGCAGGTAGGGATCCCCATTCCCCATCCCACAGCCCTCCCAGCTCCCCCGGCAAGTGCAGGCGCCTGCTTGCAGCCCACCACGCTCCCGCGCCCACCCTGGGGCCCCCTCCAGCCTTATGCCCCCCTATCCGCCCCCCACCCTGTGCCCCGCCACCTCTCGGCTTTTTCCTGCAAGGTCCCTCCGCCTCACTACTGATTCCCCCGCCGGGCCACGGCGCCTCCCGGCCTCTATTCCCGCACCCCTCCTTCCCCTGCTCCCAGGCCTTGTCCCCCCTCCCGGTTCGGGCTTCGGCGAGGCCCCGCCGCCCGCGCCCTACTCCCTCTGCCCAAGCGCAGTCCCGGCAGGGAGGGGGCGGGTCGCTCCTGTGCTGCCGCCGCCAGCCCCAGCGCCGCCAGCCCGCTCACCACTCTGCAGGTGACGGCCGCGCGCCGAGCAGGGCGCCCGATGCCCAGGTCCCCCCCCCCTACCACCTCTCCCGACCGCAGGGGCTATCCCACGGGGAGCGCGCCTGTCGGCTCCCACTGCAAACAGGCCGCTTACCCCTCTGCTGGGGGTGGCCACGCGCCGGCTCCCACCACACAGCCTCCTCACCCCTCCTCCACAGGGACAATCTGGCTCCGTCCCACGCCCCCATCCCACTCACCCCTCCAACCTGCGTGCGGTGCTGCTGGCTCCTCGGCGCCATGACTCACCTCCCTCCAATGTGCTGCAGCAGGGGAGGGAGGGAGGGGCGCTGTTCTCCCGCGCGCGGGCTGCAGGCTGACCTTTTCCCCCTGCTCCACCCTCCCTTCCCGGGCTTCCGTGAGCAGGGGGAGGGGGGGTTCCCCGCCCCATGTTTATTAAAGAGACAGGAGGTCACAGGCAGGTCTTCAGAGGCTGGCTGTTACCTTGGCCCTCCTCTGCAGCAGCGCCACCATGAGGCCCCTAGTGGTACTGCAGGGCGACCTCAAGTTCACCCCTCAGGGCGACCTCAACCTTACCCCTCACAGTACAGGGCAGACTGTGAGCGGGGTTACTACAGTGAAGCACCAACATATCATATAACCACACGCCATACCCAACCACCCCACCTACTTACCTCCAGCAGGCAGGGGCGCGGGCGGTCTGGTGTATAACCGCCCCAGCCACCGGGGGCCCCTGCCCCTCCCACCCAAGGGCCACGCTGTGTCGGGCAGATTAACTGCAGCGCAGAGACGGGCGTTCTGCTCTGTCACCGGCGGGGGTGGGGGGAGAGGATTTAAGGCGACCCAGCCCCGGGATCCTGCATGGGGTCCTCTCGGTTTTCGCAGGAAGCGACGGCCAATGACTGGTCATTGCACCCATGGAATGTGGACCATGACCCCTACTCACCTTCACCGACGCATGGCGAGGAGGGGGACAGACGCCGAGGCCAGTCACCGCGCTTCAGGCCAGGTCAGCGCAGGGTACTAACCCGAGCAACGAGATTCCAGGTAAGGAAATAAATCCTAGTATAGTACGGGTAATAGCGACTCAGATAGTGACAGCGACGTTTCACAAAACCGGTATGTATAAATTCCTAAAGAGACAGCGGTGATTCTCCGGTCACTTAAGGCCAGGTATCTATTAAGTCACTCAGGGGAACTCGCCTGCTTGCAGTTTGGCTGTGACATCTCTAATACAGAGTGCTTTTCCTGGTAATGTACAGGTCAATAAAAGCTTCAGTCAGACTTAGAACTTTGCTACTAATATTGACAGATTTACTATAAATCATTCTTCCTGTTATTACACAGGTTATTAAGAATTTATATTAGCATTAGGGACCCCTGATATGTGGTCTGCCGTGCCGTTGGCTCAGGGGCTTACAACAATTTTGGCCAAAGATGTCAAACTAAAAGACCATTTTACTTATTAGATATTTATACATATATATTTAGGCACTGTACCGTGTATGAGTGTCACTGGATGTGCTAAAGCTGAGCTTTGTCTGCGTTTTAGGTGCTGTCTCTGGTTTTAAATATATATATTGCCATGCTCAGTAGCACTCCTCTTGACACTCATATGCTTATATATATTTTGTGGTTATTTTGGGGGTTCAATAGGAGCTTGTTAGGTGTCCAGTATATTTTACACTTAAGGCTAGGCCAAGCGGTGCAACGCAGGGGGCAGCGCGGGAGAGCAAGGCCCCAAAAATTAAAGATGACGGCGTAAGTACCAGCAATTGTATTGTATTGTACGTCGTTATTTATATAGCGCCATTAAGGTACATAGCGCTTCACAGTAGTAATACATGTGGTAACCAAATAAATATCAGATCATATAAGTAACAGATCATGGGAATAAGTGCTTGAGGCATTAAAGTAACATTAAGGTAGAGTCCCTGCCCCGAAGAGCTTACACTTTAATGTAAAGGGAAGGACACTTACGCCGGCGCTAGGACCTCTCTCCAGTCGGTTTACACGCCTTGAGAAAGACCATTTCAATTGAAACGCGTGGGAGGAGGTTCTCTTTTCTGTTTGTGGTGTATCCGTTTAGGTAATTTAATAAATTATTTGTTCATTCCTTCACTGGTGAGTTTTGATCTAGATAGGAGCGGCAGTACTGCTGATCAATTCTACAGACGCCGAGGAGGGAAGCCAGACACCCGCTCTGGGTGCGACGCCAAGCAGGAGGCGCTGGGGGACCAGTACCAATCCTTCACCACCCAGGCTGGTTCAGCCACTATTTACCTGCTTGCTCTGGAAGTAGCTAGACGGATTCGTCTATCTACACTCAAAGTGAGATAATAAAAGGGAAAGTTCACGGACGTACACAACCTTTTGCTGATGGGTTTCAGGCCAGGGAAAAAGCGAAGGCTACAGGTGAGGAGAGAGCTAGTAAGTATAAATCATGGACAACTGGATAAGAGGTTACCTGTGTTAGCCAGCTGCCTGCTGGAGAAGCACCCAGAAGAGGGTCTGAACGTCCTTAAATACATAGACCTTAGATGCGACACATATAAAACATTTGGGGAACATCGTGGGAAGAATATGTTTAGAATTTGGTAACCACACTCGCAAGTCGCAATCTTAAATTCGCCTCTATATATACCTCCAGGCTTGGCACACATGGCTAGTATTCAAGCAAAAGGACAGAGTCGAGGGTAAGCGTGGTAGCAGCGCGCGGATCATTAGCTTCCTACAGGCCCAGAAGGCAGCTGGGGGTTGGGGCCATGATGGCAGGACTGTGGTTTTCTGAAATGGCACATCTGCAAGGACATAACTAAGGATTTCATAGTTAGGAGAACCCTAAGAATAGGCTGGGATAGGGGTGAAGCCAAGTGAACTGACAGTAAGGAGGCGATAACGCCAGACAGGTTTCAGGTATTGATGATAGAATAATAGGCTAAAGCGCTCTATGCAGGTATAATGAAATAAAGTGAGCCAAACCACTAAGCCAAGGTATATAAAATGATATGATATAGTGCTTAACATGCAATAGTATGGGTACTATCCTCCTGAAGACAGGTGGTAGAGGGTACAAGCCCACTCACCCTCAGTCTCATTGGCAGGTTCCCCTGAACATAAGTAATACTCACATCCTAGGAGCGGTAGGCAGGCTGTGCAGCTACAGATATGCAGTATAACAGGAAAATGGAGAACAAAAGCGCACTAGCAAAAACTGAGCAGGAAGGACCCAGATTCAACAATAAATAAACAAAAGGGCACTTTAATGTGACAAAAGACCCATACAATGCGTTTCGAACGTCACAGCGTTCTTTTTCAAGGTATTGATGATGGCAGCAGAAGAGCCATGTTTCAGTACAGCGGAAAAGGGAACTGTTCAGAGTAGTATTTGCCGTGGCTTTCTTGGTGCCTCCAGGGTTGGCGAGCTAGTGGCGGCATCTTAAACAATCCAGGGTTCGGGCTTGTTTTTCGCGAGCATGATTCTCAATGCTACGTCAGTGGTATGCAAGATTCACAGGTCTGAAACCGACCAAGCGGGAAGGGGAGCGTGGGTCCACCTCACTATGGAGGATAACAGAAGTTTGCCCAGTGGCGTCGAGTAAGGGGTACGTAAGGCACAGGCCCAAGGTTGGGAGCAATTTCATCATCCATCAGGACGCAACACCACTCACAAGGTACCATTTTCAAAGCGTTTTTAGGCGGTGCCTTGCTGCTAAGGGGGATGGATCCCAGTGTATTTGTTACCCATTGCTTTAGAATTGGTGCCACAACAGCGGTAGCTGAGAACGGCTGTGTGCCGGACCAAATGTGGTAACCGGGGAGGTGGAAACCCAGTGCCTATAGGGGGTTACATCAGGGCCTAAGGGCACAGCAACGTGCGGAGGCAAGAAGATTAACATGTTTTTCCCTCTCAGTAGACAGCTGCACAAAACACCCTGGAAGTGTGGATCATGGGACATTCCTTTCGTTCAGTGGGCGCACGTATGGGCGAAGGATCAGCGGTGCGGCCAGCAGCTGTGGTGTACGGGGGAGGGGGTGAATTGGCGTTGGCTTGGGAAGAGAGGAAGGTGCTTGGTTGATCTGTAACAGGCTCTGGACAAGGAGTGAGCAGAATTTCAGGTGAAACCGGATGTTAGTTTGCTACACCTCGTGGGGAATGATCCAGCCAACACCAAAACACTAGAGTTGATTTATCGGTTACGGCAGGAACGCGCCCGCTTGAAGGCGCTGTGGAGTGAGGTTTTAATCATTTGGTCTGTAATTAGTCCAAAGCAAATTTTAAAAGGGCCACGGAAAGAGAAAGCTAGGAGGAAGGTAAATAAGGCCATGGGCAAAATTCATCCTCTAGCGGCGGTAAAACTCTTAAAGTGCAGAGGGACTGACACCAAGGAGTGCAGCTGGCACAGAAGGGACTGCGTGCAGCTATCACCAAAGGGGTTGGAGGTGTTCTTAAGTAACATCAAGGGTTTTTTGCGGGAAGAATTAAGATCAGAGGTCGCAGCTTTGGGTGGGCGTGTCGGCCCCAGGGTAGCCAGTGCCCGGCAGAGGGGCCTCCGGGTGGCGGAGCTGCCGCGCCAGCCAAGCTCACGAGACGGAGAAAGGGCGAGGACTTTAGGGTCTGTCCCTCAGCTGGAGCCCCTAGAACAGCGCGGCAGGCTGGAGGCGCCGGCTGTAGGGCCGGGCCGGCCTATGCCCAATCAACGCTGGTAAAAGGCTGGGCGCCAGCTTTAGGGCTGGGCCTAAGCTGACCCTAGGGGCGGGAGGGGGAGGGAAGCAGCCCAACATCGGCTGAATGAGGATCTCCCCCTCCCATTTTACAGTGCTTTTGGGCGGAGGGAGGGAGCGGGCCAATTGCTGGCTGTCTGGGCAAGGATCTCCCTCCCATGCACATGATACGGGCGGGGGGAGGGAGCGGGCCAATTGCTGGCTGTCTGGGCAAGGATCTCCCCCCCATTCACATGCTACGGGCGGGGGGAGGGAGCGGGCCAATTGCTGGCTGTCTGGGCAAGGATCTCCCCCCCATTTTGCATGGAGCATACTTGGCTGGCGGGCAGGCTGGTAGGATTTTAACAGCGGATGTTAAAATAAAGCTGTGACCTTTTCTTCCAACATTGTGTGGTCTCCATTATTTGGTTTAGCGTCACAAAGGAGGGGCGGCGCATAAAGCCTTTACACCTCTCGCACTCTGCCTTCCCCTTTGTATATAAAGCCCTCTCACACCTCTCGCACTCTGCCTTCCCCTTTGTATATAACGCCCTCTCACACCTCTTGCACTCTGCCTTCCCCTTTGTATATAGAGCCCTCTCACGCCTCTTGCACTCTGCCTTCCCCTTTGTATATAAAGCCCTCTCACACCTCTCGCACTCTGCCTTCCCCTTTGTATATAACGCCCTCTCACACCTCTCGCACTCTGCCTTCCCCTTTGTATATAGAGCCCTCTCACACCTCTCGCACTCTGCCTTCCCCTGTGTATATAACGCCCTCTCACACCTCTCGCACTCTGCCTTCCCCTTTGTATATAAAGCCCTCTCACACCTCTTGCACTCTGCCTTCCCCTTTGTATATAACGCCCTCTCACACCTCTTGCACTCTGCCTTCCCCTTTGTATATAACGCCCTCTCACACCTCTCGCACTCTGCCTTCCCCTGTGTATATAAAGCCCTCTCACACCTCTCGCACTCTGCCTTCCCCTTTGTATATAACGCCCTCTCACACCTCTCGCACTCTGCCTTCCCCTGTGTATATAACGCCCTCTCACACCTCTCGCACTCTGCCTTCCCCTTTGTATATAAAGCCCTCTCACACCTCTTGCACTCTGCCTTCCCCTTTGTATATAACGCCCTCTCACACCTCTTGCACTCTGCCTTCCCCTTTGTATATAACGCCCTCTCACACCTCTTGCACTCTGCCTTCCCCTTTGTATATAACGCCCTCTCACACCTCTCGCACTCTGCCTTCCCCTTTGTATATAACGCCCTCTCACACCTCTTGCACTCTGCCTTCCCCTTTGTATATAGAGCCCTCTCACGCCTCTTGCACTCTGCCTTCCCCTTTGTATATAAAGCCCTCTCACACCTCTCGCACTCTGCCTTCCCCTTTGTATATAACGCCCTCTCACACCTCTCGCACTCTGCCTTCCCCTTTGTATATAACGCCCTCTCACACCTCTTGCACTCTGCCTTCCCCTTTGTATATAAAGCCCTCTCACACCTCTTGCACTCTGCCTTCCCCTTTGTATATAACGCCCTCTCACGCCTCTCGCACTCTGCCTTCCCCTTTGTATATAACGCCCTCTCACACCTCTCGCACTCTGCCTTCCCCTTTGTATATAAAGCCCTCTCACACCTCTCGCACTCTGCCTTCCCCTTTGTATATAAAGCCCTCTCACACCTCTCGCACTCTGCCTTCCCCTTTGTATATAACGCCCTCTCACACCTCTCGCACTCTGCCTTCCCCTTTGTATATAAAGCCCTCTCACACCTCTTGCACTCTGCCTTCCCCTTTGTATATAACGCCCTCTCACACCTCTCGCACTCTGCCTTCCCCTGTGTATATAGAACCCTCTCACACCTCTCGCACTCTGCCTTCCCCTTTGTATATAGAACCCTCTCACACCTCTCGCACTCTGCCTTCCCCTTTGTATATAAAGCCCTCTCACACCTCTCGCACTCTGCCTTCCCCTTTGTATATAACGCCCTCTCACACCTCTCGCACTCTGCCTTCCCCTGTGTATATAAAGCCCTCTCACACCTCTCGCACTCTGCCTTCCCCTTTGTATATAACGCCCTCTCACACCTCTCGCACTCTGCCTTCCCCTTTGTATATAAAGCCCTCTCACACCTCTTGCACTCTGCCTTCCCCTTTGTATATAAAGCCCTCTCACACCTCTCGCACTCTGCCTTCCCCTTTGTATATAACGCCCTCTCACACCTCTTGCACTCTGCCTTCCCCTTTGTATATAAAGCCCTCTCACACCTCTCGCACTCTGCCTTCCCCTTTGTATATAAAGCCCTCTCACACCTCTCGCACTCTGCCTTCCCCTTTGTATATAACGCCCTCTCACACCTCTTGCACTCTGCCTTCCCCTTTGTATATAAAGCCCTCTCACACCTCTCGCACTCTGCCTTCCCCTGTGTATATAAAGCCCTCTCACACCTCTTGCACTCTGCCTTCCCCTTTGTATATAACGCCCTCTCACACCTCTTGCACTCTGCCTTCCCCTTTGTATATAAAGCCCTCTCACACCTCTTGCACTCTGCCTTCCCCTTTGTATATAAAGCCCTCTCACACCTCTTGCACTCTGCCTTCCCCTTTGTATATAAAGCCCTCTCACACCTCTCGCACTCTGCCTTCCCCTTTGTATATAACGCCCTCTCACACCTCTCGCACTCTGCCTTCCCCTTTGTATATAAAGCCCTCTCACACCTCTTGCACTCTGCCTTCCCCTTTGTATATAAAGCCCTCTCACACCTCTCGCACTCTGCCTTCCCCTTTGTATATAAAGCCCTCTCACACCTCTCGCACTCTGCCTTCCCCTTTGTATATAAAGCCCTCTCACGCCTCTCGCACTCTGCCTTCCCCTTTGTATATAAAGCCCTCTCACGCCTCTCGCACTCTGCCTTCCCCTTTGTATATAAAGCCCTCTCACGCCTCTCGCACTCTGCCTTCCCCTGTGTATATAAAGCCCTCTCACACCTCTTGCACTCTGCCTTCCCCTTTGTATATAAAGCCCTCTCACACCTCTCGCACTCTGCCTTCCCCTTTGTATATAGAGCCCTCTCACACCTCTCGCACTCTGCCTTCCCCTTTGTATATAAAGCCCTCTCACGCCTCTCGCACTCTGCCTTCCCCTTTGTATATAAAGCCCTCTCACACCTCTCGCACTCTGCCTTCCCCTTTGTATATAGAGCCCTCTCACACCTCTCGCACTCTGCCTTCCCCTTTGTATATAAAGCCCTCTCACACCTCTCGCACTCTGCCTTCCCCTTTGTATATAAAGCCCTCTCACACCTCTTGCACTCTGCCTTCCCCTTTGTATATAAAGCCCTCTCACACCTCTCGCACTCTGCCTTCCCCTGTGTATATAAAGCCCTCTCACACCTCTCGCACTCTGCCTTCCCCTTTGTATATAAAGCCCTCTCACACCTCTCGCACTCTGCCTTCCCCTTTGTATATAAAGCCCTCTCACACCTCTCGCACTCTGCCTTCCCCTGTGTATATAAAGCCCTCTCACACCTCTCGCACTCTGCCTTCCCCTTTGTATATAAAGCCCTCTCACACCTCTCGCACTCTGCCTTCCCCTTTGTATATAAAGCCCTCTCACACCTCTCGCACTCTGCCTTCCCCTTTGTATATAAAGCCCTCTCACACCTCTCGCACTCTGCCTTCCCCTTTGTATATAAAGCCCTCTCACACCTCTCGCACTCTGCCTTCCCCTTTGTATATAAAGCCCTCTCACACCTCTCGCACTCTGCCTTCCCCTTTGTATATAAAGCCCTCTCACACCTCTCGCACTCTGCCTTCCCCTGTGTATATAACGCCCTCTCACACCTCTCGCACTCTGCCTTCCCCTGTGTATATAAAGCCCTCTCACACCTCTTGCACTCTGCCTTCCCCTTTGTATATAAAGCCCTCTCACACCTCTCGCACTCTGCCTTCCCCTGTGTATATAAAGCCCTCTCACACCTCTCGCACTCTGCCTTCCCCTTTGTATATAAAGCCCTCTCACACCTCTCGCACTCTGCCTTCCCCTGTGTATATAAAGCCCTCTCACACCTCTTGCACTCTGCCTTCCCCTTTGTATATAAAGCCCTCTCACACCTCTTGCACTCTGCCTTCCCCTTTGTATATAAAGCCCCCTCACACCTCTCGCACTCTGCCTTCCCCTTTGTATATAAAGCCCTCTCACACCTCTTGCACTCTGCCTTCCCCTTTGTATATAAAGCCCTCTCACACCTCTCGCACTCTGCCTTCCCCTTTGTATATAACGCCCTCTCACACCTCTCGCACTCTGCCTTCCCCTTTGTATATAACGCCCTCTCACACCTCTCGCACTCTGCCTTCCCCTTTGTATATAAAGCCCTCTCACACCTCTCGCACTCTGCCTTCCCCTTTGTATATAAAGCCCTCTCACACCTCTCGCACTCTGCCTTCCCCTTTGTATATAAAGCCCTCTCACACCTCTCGCACTCTGCCTTCCCCTTTGTATATAAAGCCCTCTCACACCTCTCGCACTCTGCCTTCCCCTTTGTATATAAAGCCCTCTCACACCTCTCGCACTCTGCCTTCCCCTTTGTATATAAAGCCCTCTCACACCTCTCGCACTCTGCCTTCCCCTGTGTATATAGAGCCCTCTCACACCTCTCGCACTCTGCCTTCCCCTTTGTATATAAAGCCCTCTCACACCTCTTGCACTCTGCCTTCCCCTTTGTATATAGAGCCCTCTCACACCTCTCGCACTCTGCCTTCCCCTTTGTATATAAAGCCCTCTCACACCTCTCGCACTCTGCCTTCCCCTTTGTATATAAAGCCCTCTCACGCCTCTTGCACTCTGCCTTCCCCTTTGTATATAAAGCCCTCTCACGCCTCTCGCACTCTGCCTTCCCCTTTGTATATAAAGCCCTCTCACACCTCTCGCACTCTGCCTTCCCCTTTGTATATAAAGCCCTCTCACACCTCTTGCACTCTGCCTTCCCCTTTGTATATAAAGCCCTCTCACACCTCTCGCACTCTGCCTTCCCCTGTGTATATAAAGCCCTCTCACACCTCTCGCACTCTGCCTTCCCCTGTGTATATAAAGCCCTCTCACACCTCTCGCACTCTGCCTTCCCCTGTGTATATAAAGCCCTCTCACACCTCTTGCACTCTGCCTTCCCCTGTGTATATAAAGCCCTCTCACACCTCTCGCACTCTGCCTTCCCCTGTGTATATAACGCCCTCTCACACCTCTCGCACTCTGCCTTCCCCTGTGTATATAAAGCCCTCTCACGCCTCTTGCACTCTGCCTTCCCCTTTGTATATAACGCCCTCTCACACCTCTCGCACTCTGCCTTCCCCTTTGTATATAAAGCCCTCTCACACCTCTTGCACTCTGCCTTCCCCTTTGTATATAACGCCCTCTCACACCTCTCGCACTCTGCCTTCCCCTTTGTATATAACGCCCTCTCACACCTCTTGCACTCTGCCTTCCCCTTTGTATATAAAGCCCTCTCACGCCTCTTGCACTCTGCCTTCCCCTTTGTATATAAAGCCCTCTCACACCTCTCGCACTCTGCCTTCCCCTGTGTATATAAAGCCCTCTCACACCTCTCGCACTCTGCCTTCCCCTGTGTATATAAAGCCCTCTCACACCTCTCGCACTCTGCCTTCCCCTTTGTATATAACGCCCTCTCACACCTCTCGCACTCTGCCTTCCCCTTTGTATATAAAGCCCTCTCACACCTCTTGCACTCTGCCTTCCCCTTTGTATATAAAGCCCTCTCACACCTCTCGCACTCTGCCTTCCCCTTTGTATATAAAGCCCTCTCACGCCTCTTGCACTCTGCCTTCCCCTTTGTATATAACGCCCTCTCACACCTCTCGCACTCTGCCTTCCCCTTTGTATATAAAGCCCTCTCACACCTCTTGCACTCTGCCTTCCCCTTTGTATATAGAGCCCTCTCACACCTCTCGCACTCTGCCTTCCCCTTTGTATATAACGCCCTCTCACACCTCTCGCACTCTGCCTTCCCCTTTGTATATAGAGCCCTCTCACACCTCTCGCACTCTGCCTTCCCCTGTGTATATAAAGCCCTCTCACACCTCTCGCACTCTGCCTTCCCCTGTGTATATAACGCCCTCTCACACCCTGCCTTCCCCTTTGTATATAAAGCCCTCTCACACCTCTTGCACTCTGCCTTCCCCTTTGTATATAGAGCCCTCTCACACCTCTCGCACTCTGCCTTCCCCTTTGTATATAACGCCCTCTCACACCCTGCCTTCCCCTGTGTATATAACGCCCTCTCACACCTCTCGCACTCTGCCTTCCCCTGTGTATATAGAGCCCTCTCACACCTCTCGCACTCTGCCTTCCCCTGTGTATATAAAGCCCTCTCACGCCTCTTGCACTCTGCCTTCCCCTGTGTATATAAAGCCCTCTCACACCTCTCGCACTCTGCCTTCCCCTTTGTATATAGAGCCCTCTCACACCTCTCGCACTCTGCCTTCCCCTTTGTATATAAAGCCCTCTCACACCTCTCGCACTCTGCCTTCCCCTTTGTATATAGAGCCCTCTCACACCTCTCGCACTCTGCCTTCCCCTTTGTATATAGAGCCCTCTCACACCTCTCGCACTCTGCCTTCCCCTTTGTATATAAAGCCCTCTCACGCCTCTCGCACTCTGCCTTCCCCTTTGTATATAAAGCCCTCTCACACCTCTCGCACTCTGCCTTCCCCTTTGTATATAGAGCCCTCTCACACCTCTCGCACTCTGCCTTCCCCTTTGTATATAGAGCCCTCTCACACCTCTCGCACTCTGCCTTCCCCTTTGTATATAAAGCCCTCTCACGCCTCTTGCACTCTGCCTTCCCCTTTGTATATAAAGCCCTCTCACGCCTCTTGCACTCTGCCTTCCCCTTTGTATATAAAGCCCTCTCACGCCTCTTGCACTCTGCCTTCCCCTTTGTATATAAAGCCCTCTCACGCCTCTGCCCTTCCCGTCAATATCCGACTGACACCCTCTCTCTGAACCTTTAATCGTTAATCACACCTCTGTAGTGAAGCATATGAGCAGCTCCGTGGCTGATACTACACATCTCAGGTGCACTGACCGTGGCCCCTGCAGACACACTGACCAGAATACATTCCTACGGGTTCTAAATGCGCCCTACTAACCACTTAGATTGTAAGCTCTTCAGGTCAGAGGCTCCTTTTCCTAGTGTTTTATGTCTGCAGCGCTTACTCCCGCTACGTATTATGTCAGGTGTATTGTAAATCAGTGCAGTGTATGCACCTGGATTGCGCTGTTTAAATATAGATATTCATACATACAATATCCACCAAGCCCCTTCCCACTGCGTCCTCAGTAACTGCGCAATTCCGCAGCGCTAAGATACTCGCTGCTTTCCCGGGCACTTATTGCCATAACCCTTTCCTTTTAAGTCTGGAAGGTTTCCCTTCATTGCACATCATTTGTAGGGTCCTCGGGTAAGGGGTTTCTTTCCCTAATGTTTGCACATCATTTGTAGGGTCCTCGGGTAAGGGGCTTCTTTCCCTAATGTTTGCACATCATTTGTAGGGTCCTCGGGTAAGGGGTTTCTTTCCCTAATGTTTGCACATCATTTGTAGGGTCCTCGGGTAAGGGGTTTCTTTCCCTAATGTTTACACATCATTTGTAGGGTCCTCGGGTAAGGGGTTTCTTTCCCTAATGTTTACTTTTATATTTGTTGCAATCATTTCCCTTAATGTGTTACGTTTTATTTACTTGCATCTATTAGTGTTGTAAAGCATTATGTACATGGATGGCGCTATGCAAATAAAGATATACTGTATGTGTATATATACTGTGTGTATATACACACACACACACACATATGTATACAGTATATACACACACAAACACACACTACTAACTAATGTGGTTACATGTTGTAGCTCTCCGCATGAAAGTCCCCAGTAGAAATGAGATGTCAGCTCTGTGACACCGAGGGAAGTACTCACCAAACTGTGTCCTTAGCGCTTCGGGGAAGGTGTCCGGAGCAGGTAACATACAGAGACTGTGGGGATCTTTAAAGACAACCTTTGGCTATATTTCAGGTCCTAAGGTCCTGTTATGTTACCCAATTCTGTGTGTGCGCATACTTGGAACAGGGAGGCAGTCACACACTGATCAGATAATAAAATATTCATATCACATTTAATCAGGGACACAGATCCGTACCTGAGCGTGGGACCCGAGCAGAGGCTCACAAGGTACATATAGGTAGGATCACATGTGCTCCGGCTATTGTGAGATTATACATTTCACATTAGGAACAATGCCATGTACTCCTGATGATATCCACGTGCTGCTTCTGCTCCTTTTAACAATGTCTGCTCTCATTTCATTCCCTTTCTGTAAAAGAGGATAATGAAAAGCCTAGAAATGTTCAAACAGTTTCACACAGTATTTAGGGACACAGAAGCATGGACCATTTGCACGTCAGTGAGATGTCACACAGTATTTAGGGACACAGAAGCATGGACCATTTGCACGTCAGTGAGATGTCACACAGTATTTAGGGACACAGAAGCATGGACCATTTGCACGTCAGTGAGATGTCACACAGTATTTAGGGACACAGAAGCATGGACCATTTGCACGTCAGTGAGATGTCACACAGTATTTAGGGACACAGAAGCATGGACGATTTGCACGTCAGTGAGATGTCACACAGTATTTAGGGACACAGAAGCATGGACCATTTGCACGTCAGTGAGATGTCACACAGTATTTAGAGACACAGAAGCATGGACCATTTGCACGTCAGTGAGATGTCACACAGTATTTAGGGACACAGAAGCATGGACCATTTGCACGTCAGTGAGATGTCACACAGTATTTAGAGACACAGAAGCATGGACCATTTGCACGTCAGTGAGATGTCACACAGTATTTAGAGACACAGAAGCATGGACCATTTGCACGTCAGTGAGATGTCACACAGTATTTAGGGACACAGAAGCATGGACCATTTGCACGTCAGTGAGATGTCACACAGTATTTAGGGACACAGAAGCATGGACCATTTGCACGTCAGTGAGATGTCACACAGTATTTAGGGACACAGAAGCATGGACCATTTGCACGTCAGTGAGATGTCACACAGTACTTAGGGACACAGAAGCATGGACCATTTGCACGTCAGTGAGATGTCACACAGTATTTAGGGACACAGAAGCATGGACCATTTGCACGTCAGTGAGATGTCACACAGTATTTAGAGACACAGAAGCATGGACCATTTGCACGTCAGTGAGATGTCACACAGTATTTAGGGACACAGAAGCATGGACCATTTGCACGTCAGTGAGATGTCACACAGTATTTAGAGACACAGAAGCATGGACCATTTGCACGTCAGTGAGATGTCACACAGTATTTAGAGACACAGAAGCATGGACCATTTGCACGTCAGTGAGATGTCACACAGTATTTAGGGACACAGAAGCATGGACCATTTGCACGTCAGTGAGATGTCACACAGTATTTAGGGACACAGAAGCATGGACCATTTGCACGTCAGTGAGATGTCACACAGTATTTAGGGACACAGAAGCATGGACCATTTGCACGTCAGTGAGATGTCACACAGTATTTAGGGACACAGAAGCATGGACCATTTGCACGTCAGTGAGATGTCACACAGTATTTAGGGACACAGAAGCATGGACCATTTGCACGTCAGTGAGATGTCACACAGTATTTAGGGACACAGAAGCATGGACCATTTGCACGTCAGTGAGATGTCACACAGTATTTAGGGACACAGAAGCATGGACCATTTGCACGTCAGTGAGATGTCACACAGTATTTAGGGACACAGAAGCATGGACCATTTGCACGTCAGTGAGATGTCACACAGTATTTAGGGACACAGAAGCATGGACCATTTGCACGTCAGTGAGATGTCACACAGTATTTAGGGACACAGAAGCATGGACCATTTGCACGTCAGTGAGATGTCACACAGTATTTAGGGACACAGAAGCATGGACGATTTGCACGTCAGTGAGATGTCACACAGTATTTAGGGACACAGAAGCATGGACCATTTGCACGTCAATGAGATGTCACACAGTATTTAGAGACACAGAAGCATGGACCATTTGCACGTCAGTGAGATGTCACACAGTATTTAGGGACACAGAAGCATGGACCATTTGCACGTCAGTGAGATGTCACACAGTATTTAGAGACACAGAAGCATGGACCATTTGCACGTCAGTGAGATGTCACACAGTATTTAGAGACACAGAAGCATGGACCATTTGCACGTCAGTGAGATGTCACACAGTATTTAGGGACACAGAAGCATGGACCATTTGCACGTCAGTGAGATGTCACACAGTATTTAGGGACACAGAAGCATGGACCATTTGCACGTCAGTGAGATGTCACACAGTATTTAGGGACACAGAAGCATGGACCATTTGCACGTCAGTGAGATGTCACACAGTATTTAGGGACACAGAAGCATGGACCATTTGCACGTCAGTGAGATGTCACACAGTATTTAGGGACACAGAAGCATGGACCATTTGCACGTCAGTGAGATGTCACACAGTATTTAGAGACACAGAAGCATGGACCATTTGCACGTCAGTGAGATGTCACACAGTATTTAGGGACACAGAAGCATGGACCATTTGCACGTCAGTGAGATGTCACACAGTATTTAGAGACACAGAAGCATGGACCATTTGCACGTCAGTGAGATGTCACACAGTATTTAGAGACACAGAAGCATGGACCATTTGCACGTCAGTGAGATGTCACACAGTATTTAGGGACACAGAAGCATGGACCATTTGCACGTCAGTGAGATGTCACACAGTATTTAGGGACACAGAAGCATGGACCATTTGCACGTCAGTGAGATGTCACACAGTATTTAGGGACACAGAAGCATGGACCATTTGCACGTCAGTGAGATGTCACACAGTATTTAGGGACACAGAAGCATGGACCATTTGCACGTCAGTGAGATGTCACACAGTATTTAGGGACACAGAAGCATGGACCATTTGCACGTCAGTGAGATGTCACACAGTATTTAGGGACACAGAAGCATGGACCATTTGCACGTCAGTGAGATGTCACACAAGCCCTACAGTAAAGTGCAGGCCGGATCTGGCGGCTGGAGGGGACATCTCCAGGAAGAGTCAGGGGGGACATATCCAGGAAGAGTCGGAGGGGACATCTCCAAGAAGAGTCGGAGGGGACATCTCCAGGAAGAGTCAGAGGGGACATCTCCAGGAAGAGTCGGAGGGGACATCTCCAGGAAGAGTCGGAGTGGAGGCCTCCAGAGGATGGAAATTAAAAAGTCTAAGGGATCTCTATCCACATTCAGTGCAGCTGCGGAGAGATCCGTAGGATTGCGGAGATAACAGAACTGGCTTTAATTTGACCCATTTGTTAGGAGGATAGAAAATGTGCACGTTCCAGAAATAAATGTCAGAACACAGAAAAGCCTGGGGTGTTAAAAGGACTTAGCTAGGGGTGGCAGAGATACTTCACTGATTAGGCTCATGAGAGCACGAGACAAACGGATTAATGCAGGGTCTAAGGTTTTAGATTAAGTAATCAAAACTAAACATTATGGAGTCTGTTGTATAAATTACAGTTACAGGCACATTTCTGTGATTGTGAAAAAGGGGGTGGAATAAAAATGTGGCAGTGACATAAAGACATATTTAAACAAAAAAACAAGGACATATCAAAGTGTTGAAGCTCAGTAAAAACACTTTGCTTTTGAAGTGGGTGAAACCAGTTGAAATATTATAGTCAACTCCTTGTTACACTGAGCAAGTCACTTTACCTCCCTGTGCCTCAGACACTAATTCTATTGTAAGAGCTATGGGAAAGGGACTTATTGCCTGGGCAAAAGTGTACAGAGCTGCATGCACTGTCACTGTCGTATATATATAGCCCCCTTTCCCTATGCCCAAGGGAAACTATAAGTGCTGCTATACCTGTTTGCTCAGAGGAGATCTAAGCCTCCGCCGCTGGGAGCCTGGGGTAAGCTTTCTCCTCGTGTGCAGCGCCTCCACCTATGAAGGACCCCAGCGTCAGCGGGATTACCCCTCACAGCAAGAAATAATACGCATGCAGCTCTGGGCCCCTTGGGCTCCAGTGACCCCCTTAGCTCCACGGGTGCGGGTGTACATATCCGGGGGGGTGCAGGTGTACATACCCAGGGGGGTGCGGGCGTACGTATCCGGGGGAGTGCGGGTGTACGTTTCCGGGGAGGGTGCGGGCGTACGTATCCGGGGGGGTGCGGGCGTACGTATCCGGGGAGGTGCGGGCATACGTATCCGGGGGGGTGCGGGCGTACGTATCCGGGGGGGGTGCGGGCGTACGTATCCGGGGGGGTGCAGGCGTACGTATCCGGGGGGTGCAGGCGTACGTATCCGGGGGGGTGCAGGCGTACGTATCCGGGGGGGTGCAGGCGTACGTATACGGGGGGGTGCGGGTGTCGCTGAAGTCAGCGACAGACAGCTGGCTACTCCGGCAGCGTGCAGGCAGCGCTCCGGTGCATGGGAGGCTCCACGGCGGCCCGAGCGCTCAGGGCGCCGCCATTTTGTAGTTCGCGCATGAACAGTGGATGCGACTAGCGCAGCGCCCATTAATGTGTCACGCATGCGCAGGAGAGAGCACGCGAAGCAGCAGCCAATAGAAACAGGCTCTGGAGTGGGAACTACATGTCCAATGATACTCGGGTGTGGTCACCTGCTGCTCAGTAGTACGTTAGTCAGTGTGTGCCAGGCAGGGATGGGGACAGAGATCCGTGCAGAGAGGCAGGTAGCCCCTGCACTGTGCCAGCATACCCAGACCACGTTAGTCAGTGTGTGCCAGGCAGGGATAGGGGCCAGAGGGTCCGTGCAGGGGGGCAGGTAGCCCCTGCACTGTGCCAGCATACCCAGACCACGTTAGTCAGTGTGTGCCAGGCAGGGATAGGGGACAGAGGGTCCGTGCAGAGAGGCAGGTAGCCCCTGCACTGTGCCAGCATACCCAGACCACGTTAGTCAGTGTGTGCCAGGCAGGGATAGGGGCCAGAGGGTCCGTGCAGGGGGGCAGGTAGCCCCTGCACTGTGCCAGCAAACCCCCAAGGCCCCAGATAGGCCCTAAGCCATTGTATGAGTTTGTGGCTGCTCCAGGGACAGGCCCTAGAATAGGGAACGGATCCCCTTAGCACTGCAGGATAGTTAGGGACACAGCGGGCGCTGCACACCCTGAGGACAGGTCTGGGACCAGGCCTCACCAACAAGAGAGAGAGAGACATTACCCGGGTGGCATCACCCCTGACGGACGTCGTGGAGGAGCGAGGATCGGCGGATCCTTTGTGAAGCCTCAGCGGACCGGGTGCTGGTGCGCCCGGCAGGTACAGTCTGTAAAGTGCACCAACATACCGGTACAACACAGGCGCTGATCACACCTATAAGGGTGGGTTCTTTGGGGACACTGTGGGGTTAAGTGACCATGGGACCACGCATAACTGTGGCCATGTGTGGGACACACGGTGCTGGGAATTACTGCTGGGGAGAAAGGCCCTGCGAGGCGTGGGGAAGTTGTGGATATAATTACTACCATTATCAGAGTGAGAGTTATACTATTCATATTCTACACCTGTTGACAGTAAAGGTTCCGTTATTTTATCGCTGTGTGTGTTTAATTTATGTGTCCTGTGAGGGGCTGCTTCCGCGCTGCTGGGATCCCTCACAGGTGGAGGCGCTGCACCAGAGTAAGTACATACCCCAGGCTCTCCGTGGCTCCGGCTCCTGGAGCCAACAGGTAAAAGGGCAGCACTGGTAGCTTCCTGTGATCTGGGGGAAACAGGGCTACACACACAATGTATATAACTAATCTTTACTGTACACACACCAACATATAATGAACACATATAATAACAGTACCCCTGTACCCACAGTGTACACTCAATGTCCAAACACTTGGTGATCCCTCCCCAAAGTACTGAGGGTGCGGTGGCACCAATATCCCTGGTGTCCTTCCCAGCAAGTCCCACCCAAGTGTGAGGCAACGCTACCCCTGTGAACCGTTGGTGCACCAGAATACCTTCCTGGGCACGCCTGTACCCACGTGCAGCTGCCGGATAATGAACAGTCAGGTCCCACGCCGCGGGGCCCCCCAACACAAATCCCCTCACTCCTTAGGGTCCTGATCCGCCTCGTGGGGTGAGCTCCAGCTGGAGTGTCTCACCTAAATGTCTATGTGGCCTTGTGATGGTGAGGGGGTAACCAGGCTCACAATAAAGGTTTATGCCCATTTTGTTACCTCTGATCCATTTATTGGGGTTCAGGAGTGTCAGCTCTTAAGCCCAGTGATTCTACATGCATTGTTAAAATGTATGTGACAATAAAGAATTGATGTGTTTTTACATAAGTGACAGCGAGCAGAGATTGCTGGACTGTGAGATTCTAGAGGTGTTTTACGGAGAAAGTGTTGTCAGAATGTGTTTAGCTAGTCGGGGTCCAGAGCTGCTGGATACCCCAAACATTTACCCGGGAATCAGGTGTGATCTTACTAGTGCTTTGTAAAGGGGCATCATTATGTTTACTTCCCTTCCATCCATTGCCCGTTTGATGCAAGATAAGATCTTGTTTGCCTTTGCAGCTACTGCATGACATTGGGCACTATTGCTAAGCCTGCTGTCTACAAGCACTCCTAAATCTTTCTCCATCAAGGATTCCCCCAATTTATCCCCATTTAATTTGTAAGTCGCCTTTTTATTCTTGCATCCCAAATGCATAACCTTACATTTATCTGTATTAAACCTCATCTGCCATTTACCTGCCCACGTTTCCAGTCTCTCCAAGTCCTTCTGAAGAGAAATTACATCCTGCTCTGATTCTATTACCTTACATAATTTAGTATCATCAGCAAAGATGGAGACTTTGCTCTCGATGCCAACCTCAAGGTCATTAATAAACAAGTTAAAAAGCAGGGGTCCCACTCCCGATCCCTGAGGTACTCCACTCACGACTTTAGCCCAACATGAAAAAGTTCCATTTATGACAACTCTCTGTTGTCTGTCCTTTAACCAGTTTTTAACCCAGGTGCAAATATTATTACTGAGTCCAATTTCCTTTATTTTGTACATCAACCTCTTGTGTGAAACCGTATCAAAAGCCTTTGCAAAATCTAAGTAAACTACATCAACTGCATTACCCTGGTCTAAATTCCTACTTACCTCCTCAAAGAAACAAATAAGGTTAGTTTGGCATGATCTATCCTTCATAAATCCATGCTCACTATTACTAATAATTTTGTTTTCCATTAGGTATTCCTGAATATTATCCAGTATTAAAACTTCAAGTAGTTTCCTCACTATTGAAGTCAGGCTTACAGGTCTGTAATTTTTTAAATATAGGCACCACATCTGCTTTACACCAATCTTGTGGTACTGAGCCTGTGGAAATGGAGTCCTTGAATATTAAATATAATGGTTTTGCTATTACTGAGCTTAACTCCTTGAGAACTCTTGGATGTATGCCATCGGGGCCAGGTGCCTTATTTACTTTAATTTTTTTCAAGCCGCTTATGAACTTCTTCCTCAGTTAACCAATTGGTCATTAATATGGAGGTTGTGGCTTCCTCCTGTGGCGCTGCTATTGAACCTGATTCTTCCCTGGTAAACGTAGAGGCAAAGAATTTGTTTAATACCTCAGCTTTTTCCATATCTCCAATAATCTGCCTACCCATCTCACACTGAAAGTGTCCTATATTTTCTTTTCTCATTTTTTTTTATTAAGGTACTTAAAGAACTTTTTAGGGTTGACCTTACTGTCACGATGACATCAACTTTTATCAACACATTTATATTTCTGGGAACTTGATTGAACAGAACAAGTTGCAAAATAAATTGCGATTTATTTCCTTAATAGACAAACACACGACATCTGCAGAATACACTTAAAACCACACTCACTGGGATCAGGAAACGAAATAAATTGTCCTTGGAACGAAAGAAATGGTCCTTTGCTTGCCAGTGCAAGAAATGCAGCCTTGGTTTTAAAAGTCCTGTGGTTATGTGATTGTTAACCCCGTAACTCCTGGACTGGTTGCTGCTGTACTGGAACAAAGTCTTGCATCTTTACATCATGGATTAAAATTCAGGAATCACACTGGGAAATACCTGGGAAGCCACAGTTATAGACTGGCCAAAGCTATCTTTAACATGTGGATCCAATCCCCTCGTGGGAACAAAAAAAACCACGAATAGCCAAAGGACCTACAGTTCCTAAGACCGGTCAAAAGGGCTGTCCGGTGGGCAGGGCTCATGGGTCAGGTTGACGCCCATGCCACTTAGCATACCTGGGCTACACCCATTTCTTGGGGCCACTGTGTCTGGTCTCTGACTTAGAGGTGTCACTAGCCTGACATCTGCTGTGCATCAGTATGCCAGTATTGTATACATTATGGGCCTCTGGGTCTTGTCATTATTGACACTCTTTTAGACAGGGGGACTCTAAATCTGTGGGAGCCTTTTGAGGCTCCATCATAAAAATAATTACAACCCATTCAGGCTTGGTCATAAAAATACCGAAGCTCATTCACCCATATCACAGCTGGATGTCCAAGTAATTCCTGCTTAGACTTACAAAAAAATACCTCCTGCCTTACATTTAAGATCTTCTATCGTGTGTTAGTTAGAGGGTATGGCAAGCAATGCATCTTGTCTTTTACCCTCGCAGACAGGGAATGGCCTGCACATCGTCCATTTCCTCCCCTACCTGTTTATTTAGCCACATTGGTTTTGACTTATTTCTTTTATACTTGTTACCCAAGGGTATACACTGATGAGTGTACTTTTCTAACAATGTTTTAAAGACTGCCCATTTATCTTCTACATTTTTCCCTGCAAAAAAAAATCATCCCTTTGTATTACTTGTAGATTAGACCTCAGTTTATTAAAATCTGTCTTTCTAAAGTTGAAGGTCTTTGTTGAACCCAAGTAATCTGTTTTTTGATAACTTATTTCAAATGAGACCATGTTATGATCACTGTTACCCAAATGTTTCAGGACTTGAATATTTGTTATTACTTCTACATTGTTTGATATTACCAAATCCAGTACTGCCCCTCTCCTGGTTGGTTCCTCAATAACTTTAATAATTATGAGAAATAGCTGCAGGGCAGAGACTTCTGGAACATGAGGGAAAAGCGGGGATAGTTTAACCTGTATTGCCTGCCAGCTAGGTATTAGTGCTGGTGTCTTAGAGAAGGTTTAGAACCCACACATGATAGGTGCAAATGGTGGAGTGCAACTCTTGGGTCTAAATTTTAGTTTTTCTGTGTTTTAAAACTACCATGCTGTGACAGGGCTGCTTGCACTATTGTATAAGTTAAATGCATGTTTGCTTTATGTCATCAAGTGCACCAGTTTTCTTTCTGTTTCTGTCTGCTTTGTGCTGGGCCCAGCAATCTTTTTTTGTGTCCTTTACCTTAAACTTTACTAACCTTTAATGTGGTGTCCTGAGGTCAGCCAGTATAATGCAGGTATGGTTGGAGTTAAACACAGTTTGATGTTACACAGCCATGGGCAGTCCCTGATAAAAAGGAAAAGGGCGTTGCCTTCCTGCATACCATCCAGGGTGGATTATACCATGGTATGGAGGGGAGGAATTAAAGTAATTGATACTGAATGTCATTTATTTTTCAGAGTAAAGACATGCATGGAATGTTGTGTGAAGTGTATTATGTTTGCTAATTGTGTAAGTTTTGGGAGACAACTCCCCTGTGTGGTATACTTAATTTGGTTTGGTCCAAATTAACCAGTAATAAAAGGGAGGGGGTTTCTTTCCCTGGGGCTGCTGCACTCCTTGTTGCTGCTATGTGATGTGAGGTTTATTTCTGCACTCCTTATTGCTGTTATGTGATATGAGGATGTCTGTGGAACTTCAGTGAAAGGATGCAAACTTTCTAATGCAGATATTGCTGGCTACTCTGTGGCTGGAGACATAACGCTGGACGAACTGGTTGTTGTACACCTGAATGTGGAATCCCTAATACAAAGAAGGTTCAGAGAATAGCAAAAACCTCTTTAATTCTTCTCAGGGTCTGATGCTGCTGCTTCTTTAAACAAAGGCTGGGACACAACCTTTCACACATGCATTTTGTGTTTGTCCTGTGAAGAAACCCCAGTTTGGTGACAAAAGGAAGCTACATGTAAATTAGCATTTCAAAGCAGAAGGTCCAAGTAATTGGATTCCCTGTGCAATACCAGGTAGGTTTGTGCACATGGCCAAGGGGAGGGGAACCCTTTTGGTTTACAGGATACCTGCCTTTGTTTCCTCCAGACGTATAGGAGCCTTGACAGCAGGAGGTCTGGGACTAGCTTAAAACTGCCCTGTATGTCAAAACACATAAGCACGTTTTCCCATTGACAAGTTTTGAATTTATCCCTCCGATCAGTGAATGTGCAATCTCAATCCCTGCTGTAATTGACTATCAGACCCCTCAATGATTTAGATATGAATTAAGCCTATATAAGAGCGTGCAGTAAAGCAACTCTTTCTCTCTCTTTCGCCTGCCTGTTTTCCTGATGTGAAGACACGTTGCTGCTGGGCCTCTCACCTGAAACAGAGAGCATGGGGGAGGAAAGGCCCAGCCAGCAGGCTGGATTTCAGTTCAGGAGTCCAGAACCAAGGTCCTATCAAGGTAAGCCTTTGCTGAAGTAGGCGCCTTGCAACTAGGAAAGGGCTAGATCTCATTTCGAGGTCTTATCCAAATAAACCACAATTTATTTTACTGCCTGTTTTGCCTTGTGACTGATCCCTTAAATATAAAGGTGTATTTGGCCTGGTCTCCCGTGACATACAGTAGCGGTAGATAGAGGAGAGCAGGAGCCCCACGCCTCCACCCCTGCCATCAGGGTGCGGAGTGTGGAAGAAGGAAAGGCCACCATAAGAGAGGGCAGCTTCCAGAGCAGAGTCAGATTGAGTGAGCCAGGTCTCAGTTATAGCAAAGAGGAACAGAGAGTGAGAGAGAAAGAAGTCATGCACAGAGAGAGACTTGTTAGGCCTTGCCCCCGCTGCCTACTACAGCGCTCGCTGTGGCAGACGCTGCGCGCACGAGAGCCGTCCCCGCAATGGCGCCGGGCCCGCAGCGAGGGGGGGCCGCAGCGCTCGCGTGAGAGCTACTCCTGCTCTCAATAGAATTGAGAGCAGGACTCACATCGAGCGATACGGCACGCCCCCCGGCGGTTCAGCCAATGAGGGCGAACCTGCCGGGTGACGTCATGGCCACGCCCCCGTCACTCCTCCGCCACGCCCCCCCCCCCCGGTCTCTCCTCCTGCAGTGAGTACTGTAGTAGATGACAAGGTGAATAGTAAACCAGGCCTAGGGACCGAAATCTTGGGGTGCGTACTGAGTATTCCCAACACAGAGGAAACAGGCACAACAGAAGGTTCCGTGAGGGAAAACCATGGGTTCGCTGAGGCAGAGAAGCAATCAGTAGTGGAGCTCCCAAATACTGTAGAACGCTCAGTGAGAGACAGTATAGTCTGTGATCTTCACCTCCCAGAGTCCAAGCCATAGACAATAGGAAGAGAAACCCCATCGTTAAAGTCATACTGAGGTACTTCAGGGGCCGCAGAACGGTCAGTGAAAAGAAACTGCCCTCCCGCACCGGGAATTTTGGGCGCGGCAAGGGTTACTTCGGATATGGCACCAGAGTCTGGGGAAGGTATACAGATACTTGCAGAGATTTGAACAACCGCATGGGGCAGACTGCGTGCTGCAACGAACTCCACGGGCATCGCACTTGTCATAGGAGTGGGAATATGCTCTGGAGCTTTAATACCTGGAACTTGAGAGTCAGGCAGTGCAGGGGAAGCGGAGGGAGGGGAGCTAGTGTCTGAAGCTGGAGGCTCAGAATCTGTAACAGGGACGCCCGGCACTGCAGGGACACTGGTAGGAGGAGAACTAGTGTCAGGAGCTGGTGCCTGGGAATCAGTGACGGGTACTGGGGGAGTAATGGTAGGAGTTAGAGAGTCAATAAGCGGTAAGTTGGAACCGGGGAAACTCTTAATAGCAGAAACCTTAGAAGAAAGAAGAGTCTTATCCAAAACTGCAAGGGACCTAACAACAGGGGTACTTGCCATGACAAAATCAGAAATAGGTATGTTTACTAGTGCGAAAATTCTGATGACGGAACTGCTAGTCAGTGATGTGGGTGTCTGGGTTAGACTAGTGAGAAAATCAGATATAGTGGTATGTGACTTAGAAGCAATCACTGAGGTTCTAGGTTTGCTGGACATGTGTGAGGAGGTACCCTTTAACACAGGGGTTTTAATTTTAGCCCCGAGTAACCCAACGGTTGCTGGAGCACATTTAGTGGTAAAGGACTGAGGTTTAGCAAGGGCAGGAAAACAAAATAGCTCAGATTTAAACACCTGAATTTGTAATGTAGGCAGGGTAGTCTCTGACAGTACTAAGGGGGTGATGACAGATACGCTGATCACTGGAGGGGATGCTTGGGCAGAGGCATCAGGGGGACCAAAAGCAAGGACGGCCTCTATGGAAAGAGATTCCGAATATGAAGGAAGGATTTTACCTCTCTGAGTAGCGGGACTCACAAGGAAAATGTCAGAGAGGGGGGAAACTGTGTACTGGCTTCTAGCTAGCGCATATGAAAAAGCGTCACTTTTGAGTGGGAGAAGTGTGTCAGCAAAAATTCCTGGGAACTCAACAACTTGAGCCTCAGGAGGGGCATACAGACCATTGTTCGCTTTAAACCCTAGGGTTTGGGAAGAGGAGAACATAGACAGTACAAGGGGGGCAACCACAACTGTGCTGGTCTCTGAAGTGGGTACTTGGGAAGGTGTGTCTAGGAAATCAGAAACGACTACAGATTCCATGACAAGGGGACTATGCGCTGAAGCAGGGATCTCAGGTCTCTGAGTGACAGACTGGGTCAGCGAAATACCTGGGAGTGGGAATTCTGCGAACAGGCTTAGGGAAAAACCCGGTTCCTGAATACATTTAACTGGAATCAGTATTTTAACAGAAGTTTCAGGGGACACGGCAGCGGAAACTTGAGCTGAAGCAGGGGGATTATAGCAAAGAATATCCAAGGACTCCACAACCTTAGGGGAGTCATTCAGTGCAACCTCTGCTGTCAGACTTGGGGATTCATTCTCTGATGCTAGAAAGGACGCATTAGCCTGGGGGCAGCAAGGATTTACAGGGGTTAATGCAGATAGTGCCTGAGAGTCAAAAAAGGGAGATTTGCCTCTGAAATTGGGACACAAGGGGATCCTTCTCTGGAGTCAAGGGCGTGTACTTGGCTGGTGAACAACAGGGGATTACCAAAGGAGGCTTATAGGACTGACCCGCAGGGGTCAATACAGGAAAAACCTCAAGGGTTAAGTCAGGCAGTGCCTGAGAATCGGAAAAAGAGAAGCTAGCCTCCGAAAGTGGGGTCATAGGGGGTTCAGCCTCTGGCCCTAGGGACCTAACATTAGTCTGCGGAATACAAGGGTTAACAATGGGTTTATTCATGGATATCTGTTTAGAAGGTTTTATCTGTATCTCTCTGTATCCATGTTATAAAAGTATAAGGTTTATCAGGACTGGGTTGGACCCGCTGAAGTGATTCAAGTTTTTTCTTTGGTATAGTTATGGTGAGAAAATATGATTGGGGAACAGTCTCGTGACAGGTCCTTATTTGCATATTTACACTATTCAGAACAATAACATGCCAAAAGAGTTGTACGTAATCAGCTTGCGCTGATTATTGTAACGCTAAATTGTACAGGTCAATTAAATTTGATTATTGTATCAGGAGTATTGTACAGGTCAATTACATTTGATTATTGTATCAGGAGTATTGTACAGGTCAATTAAATTTGATTATTGTATCAGGAGTATTGTACAGGTCAATTAAATTTGATTATTGTATCAGGAGTATTGTACAGGTCAATTAAATTTGATTATTGTATCAGGAGTATTGTACAGGTCAATTAAATTTGATTGCTGTAACAGGGGAATAATGGGAAACCAAAAATTCTCAAAGGATTGTGTGTCTGCAGACAAAAATAATAAAGAATGAATACAGAGAACGAAAAGAGACAATTTAAATATATTTTGTTGGCCAGAGAATGGCACTGTTTGTACTATTATCAACAATTTGCGCAGATATTTAAATGAAAGAGGGGTCTTTTTCTGTGGGATTGATAAGCTCAGGGAGCGCTGTCTCGTGTGTTTTTGAATCCCACAGGGAAACATACCTTACGGTAATATGGGTCAAAAGAATTCTGTTGAGGGACAGAAGGGTCCCGCTGCACTAATTTATACAATTGCCAGGACAGAAGTTAATATAATAACAAGTGAAATAGAAAGTGAATAGGAAAGAAATAGCAAGTGAATTTGCCAATAGATAATCAAGGCATATGATGGTGTTGAGGAAGTAGGTATTGAGCGTTATTTTTATGAAAGGTTTATATGCAGAAATTGGGATACAATTAGAGACTGTGTATATTGGTTGGAAGGGACAGAAAGTGTTATAATTGTAAAAAAAAAAAAGGCAGGACATTTTGCTAGTAATTGCAGTGCAGCCTTAAGAGAGAGAATAGAAGAGAATGGAAAAGAATGGGCATATGATAAAGTAGCCCTGTAACTGGTAAAAATTAAAAGGTTTGTTCGTACTGGCAACACGAATAGGTATTTTAAACCAGAAAATATTTGTAGAGGGAGAAAGGGGGTGGCCCGGTATTAAAGGGGTTGCACCCCATATGGCCATCCCCTGACCGCACCAGAGAGACAAGGGGTTAACTGGACTGCGGTCCAGGGATGAGGTTTGCACCTTATTATACCTTGAAAATGTATGTTCCCCTATTCCCATGTTTCATTATAAGCATGTATATTAATGTTTTAAAGTGCATTTCTGTATCTCCAATTCTGGAGGTCGCAGAGAGTTCATATTTGGCCAATATGTGGACTCACTGTAGGCATTAATAACTGGCAAAGGTCGACCCACTGAGCCCACCAGAATGGAACTTATTAATATGTGTAGATATTAAAGTGTATATGTATTTTATTTTGGATCTGTTCTGAAAATGCAGACGCCATTTGCTAGGCTAATAAGTCATGAAGGGCAGACGGCTGAGTAGCCTAAGCACGGTGATCAAAAAGTAACTGCCTTGATTGTTACCCAATGTCTAGGGATTAAGTATTAGTCAATCAACAAACTCTGCCAGTCTAATTGTTACCTGAGGGCATGGGTTAGTCTGTTAGTCTGTGTCTCCACATTAGAGAGTGGATACAGATAATTGTTCACCAATAGGCTGTGTTCAATGTTAAGAATAGGGTTGCACAGGCATATAAACTGTGTCAACCCTACAGTTAGTAGTTGTGCTGGAGTTGTGCTTCTGATTCCATCTTGAATGTCACTGGACTGCTGGAGAATTGCTAGCGGATACTTCTCCATCCCCCAACACTAAGTAAGTGTTACCCTCTTGTCTGTTAATTGTACTATATTGCTGTGTTCACCTTATTTAAGGAATAAATTATATTTTATTATATCTAAGCCTCGTTCAGTTCAACCCAGATATTTGGTGTTCATTATATCTTGTCATAAGTTACCGTGACAATATTCTTTTTCCTTCTGTTCAAATGTCAACTAGAAAGAGAATCAGAATAACAGCAGCACAGACCGCGCCACCCCCCTTTTCTCCAAAGGAATGTGGGAGGGAAAAAAATACGAAAGTTAACTCAAAAGCTCCGGAGCATAAAAATTAGTTTTAAAAGCAGGTTATTTATGAGAAGTTGATTGGCTGTGTAGGAGAGAAGTTTGTGTCTCTGTTCTTTGTGTGTCTAGAGAAGGCATCAAAACTGGGTCATTTTTGCATAATGGGGGATTTTATTATCCAGACATAGACTGGGGCAATGAGATTAGCGTTACAACAAAAGGGAACAGGTTTTTAGGGGTGCTTAAAGACAATTATATGACCCAAATTATTGAGGAACCAACCAGGAGAGGGGCAGTACTGGATTTGGTCATATCAAACAATGTAGAAGTAATAACAAATATTCAAGTACTAGAACATTTGGGTAACAGTGATCATAACATGGTCTCATTTGAAATAAATGATCAAAAAACAGATTACTTGGGTTCAACAAAGACCTTCAACTTTAGAAAGGCAGATTTTAATAAACTGAGGTCTAATCTACAAGTAATACACTGGGAGGATTTTTTTGCAGGAAAAATGTAGAAGATAAATGGGCAGTCTTTAAAAAAATGGGCAGTCTTATTACCCTTGGGTAATAAGTATAAAAAAAATAAGTCAAAACCAATGTGGCTAAATAAACAGGTAGGGGAGGAAATGGACAAGAAGAGGAAGGCGTTTAGATTCTTTAAGTCAGAAGGGACAGAGACATCATATCAGAATTATAAGGAATGTAACAAAAATTGCAAAAGGGCAATCAAATTAGCAAAAATGGATAATGAAAAAAGAATTGCAATAGAAAGTAAGGTCAACCCTAAAAAGTTCTTTAAGTACCTTAATAACAAAAAAATGAGAAAAGAAAATATAGGACCCTTTCAGTGTGAGATGGGTAGGCAGATTATTGGAGATAAGGAAAAAGCTGAGGTATTAAACAAATTCTTTGCCTCTGTGTTTACCAGGGAAGAATCAAGTTAAATAGTAGTGCTGCAGGAGGAAGCTACAACCTCCATATTAATGAACAATTGGTTAACTGACGAAGAAGTTCATAAGCGACTTAAAAAAATTAAAGTAAATAAGGCACCTGGCCCCGATGGCATACATCCAAGAGTTCTCAAGGAGTTAAGCTCAGTAATAGCAAAACCAAAAAAAAAAGCAGATGTGGTGCCTATATTTAAAAAGGGAGCTAGATCACAACCGGGAAATTACAGACCTGTAAGCCTGACTTCAATAGTAGGAAAACTACTTGAAGGTTTAATACTGGATAATATTCAGGAATACCTAATGGAAAACAAAATTATTAGTAATAGTGAGCATGGATTTATGAAGGATAGATCTTGCCAAACTAACCTTATTTGTTTCTTTGAGGAGGTAAGTAAGAATTTAGACCAGGGTAATGCAGTTGATGTGGTATACTTAGATTTTGCAAAGGCTTTTGATACGGTTTCACACAAGAGGTTGGTGTACAAAATAAAGAAAATTGGACTCAGTAATAAAATATACGCACCTGGATTGAAAAAAGGTTAAAGAACAGACAACAGAGGGTTGTCATAAATGGAACTTTTCAGGTTGGGCTAAAGTCGTGAGGGGAGTACCTCAGGGATCGGTACTGGGACCCCTGCTTATTAACTTGTTTATTAATGACCTTGAGGTTGGGATCGAGAGCAAAGTCTCCATCTTTGCTGATGATACTAAATTGTGTAAGGTAATAGAATCAGAGCAGGATGTCATTTCTCTTCAGAAGGACTTGGAGAGACTGGAAACGTGGGCAGGTAAATTGCAGATGAGGTTTAATACAGATAAATGTAAGGTTATGCATTTGGGATACAAGAATAAAAAGGCGACTTACAAATTAAATGGAGATATATTGGGGGAATCCTTGATGGAGAAGGATTTAGGAGTGTTTGTAGACAGAAGGCTTAGCAATAGTGCCCAATGTCATGCAGTAGCTGCAAAGGCAAACAAGATCTTATCTTGCATCAAACGGGCAATGGATGGAAGGGAAGTAAATATAATTATGCCCCTTTACAAAGCATTAGTAAGACCACACCTTGAATATGGAGTACAATTTTGGGCACCAATCCTAAGAAAATACATTATGGAACTAGAGAGGGTGCAGAGAAGAGCCACCAAATTAATAAAGGGGGTGGACATTCTAACTTATGAGGAGAGGCTAGCTAAATTAGATTTATTTACATTAGAAAAGAGGCGTCTAAGAGGGGATATGATAACTATATACAAATATATTCAGGGACAATATAAGGAGCTTTCAAAAGAACTATTCATCCCACGGGTAGTACAAAGGACTCGGGGCCATCCCTTAAGGTTGGAGGAAAGGAAATTTCACCAGCAACAAAGGAAAGGGTTATTTACCATAAGGGCAGTTAAAATGTGGAATTCATTACCCATGGAGACTGTGATGGCAGATACAATAGATTTGTTCAAAAAAAGGTTGGACATCTTTTTAGATGGGAAAGGTATTCAGGGATATACCAAATAAGTATACATGGGAAGGATGTTGATCCAGGGATTAATCCGATTGCCAATTCTTGGAGTCAGGAAGGAATTAATTTTTCCCCTTAATGGGGTTTTTTGTTTGCCTTCCTCTGGATCAATAAGTAAGTATAGATATAGGATAAAGTATCTGTTGTCTAAATTTAGCATATGTTGATGGACCTATGTCTTTTTTCAACCTCATCTACTATGTTACTATGTAACTATGTAACTATGTATTGTGGTTTCTGTGTGTGTAAATCAGTAAAAACACGTCAATTGCATTTCTATAGGATTAGGATATGTTGGAAATATTTTAAGCTCACACGTATTGTTTAAATGATATATGGTGTGTTCATAAGAGACTATCTAACCTCAGTTTAGTTAATTGTCCCGTTTTTATTTTTGAGAAGTCATAAATGTTTTCGTTTTTATTGCTGTGGAGAGAGCTCCATTTTTAACTTTAAGCTGAAGTTTCAATCCAGTAATTAATATTTAGAAGACGGAGAAGTTGTTTTGTTATCTGCTCGGCACTCTCAAGGTCTTTATGGCGAAACGCCCGGGCTGGCTAATTGCCCGAGATAAATAAATTCTGAAATTATTTTGTAGTCAAAAAAATAATAATGCTGAGTGTCTTTAAAAAATTAAGCTGGCAGTGTGCTCGGCACTGTGCAAAGAGATTATATTACAAGAAATTAGTGTGAAGTCCTATACAAAAGCATTTGACTATTATCTGAATATGTGATGTATTTTATAACTTTTAACCATTTATTTTTCCATAGGTGTCCCATTTTTATAAGCAGCAGTTATTGTTAAAATATTTGTAGAATGTTTTGCCAGGAAGTGGTGCTTTAGGAGTCACCTCTCATTTTTGGGTGTGTCCAGGGCATAGAGTTAAAGGACAGGTTGCATAGTTGCAAATGCAGTTACATAAATAAGCAGGGTATACATTATATACAAGGCATTTCAAACTTTTAGCAGAATAGTTACAGTACAGTGGAGTTTTGGGTTGAAAGCCAGATTGGAATTGGCTGGGGAAATTTTGCTTGGTATAGTCTACAAAATCAGACAATAGGAAAGGAAATCCCTGCCCTTAAGAGCTTACAATCTGAGGTTTGAGGGGAATTTACATAGATAGCAGGTGAGGGAATAAGTGCTGTAGATGGCAGTGCTTGGCCACAATGGGTGGTAGGAGTGACTGTCTGTGGGATAATAGCCATGAGTGCAGGCTATTGGGATGCTTGATTTGTGGGGCAAGTTTTAAGGTTAGTTAGTATTTAATGAAAAGGTTGATACCATTTGCATTGGAGAAGATAACAGTGAGGCATGAATGAGAGCAAGTGTGTATTGGGAGAAGAGATATTGGTCTGTAGTTTGAGACAGTGTTTTTGTCCCCACTTTTGAAGATTGGGACAGCTCTGGTAGTTTTCCAGGTCTTAGGAATATGGCCTGCAGACAGGATAGAGTTGATTATGGAAGCAATTGGTTTGACAATGGACGAGGCCCAAAGTCTTAGGAACTTAGATTGTAGTACATTCAAGTCCACATTAGCTGCTTAGTTTTAACTATAAGAAGCATTAATAGGAGATACTGTCTCTGTCTCTATGCGGATGCTAAGACAGTAGTAAACACATTGATACAAGAATTTTTTCCTAGGTATAAATTATCTCCCAATGAGACACTTATGGGATGACTTATGACTATCAGTAGTTCAAAGGAACAAATTAAGGACCATCTATTGGTAATAAAACAATTAATAAGTATTGTATGCAACTAATATATTTTTGAGTCTCTCTAGGCATAAGGTATGATAAAAGTGCACCTACGCGAGACAGAGTTAAAGGTTAAGTAGTTCCTAAACAAGCACACTCTTCATCCCAGATGAAAAGACCATTTCAAATACTTCTCACCACTAATACCACAATTAAAGTGTCAGAGATTTCTTCCTGGATCCACGTGGCTCACATAAAACTCATTCCAGCTCCACCAAAGACCAAAGTCATCTAAAGCACAGCCGCATCAAGTTAACGTTTTGACAAGTCAAAACTCTGACCGTTAACCAACGAGTAAAATAAGATACCAGGCAGAGGCCTGATCTTATCAGGAACATTTCATTTTTTCAAAGACTCAATATTTTTATTCTTTTATAGTGTGTTTAAGTTAGAATTTTAAGATGTATGCACCATTGGGTCTGCGAAGGTATAACCCACAGAGAGATGACAGGATTGTCATGATGATGCTCTACAGAGCCTTGTCAGCAATACTCATCTGCCTGTGTTCCTTATACATCGCAGATATCTATCACCATGGTCAAGGTAACACTACACTAAGCATCTCACCCACAAACATCAAAGTCCATTGGTTCCCTGGAAGTGAAGCTTGTGAATGCTCTTGTATGTGGTTTGGCAGTACTCATCACTCTCTATGTATGTGTCATGTGCAGCAAAACTTTGATCCAGAAGTGTGTTGCACCCCCACCGAGAGGAGGGGGTCACCCAGGAGCGTGTGTCAGCCACAAGGAAAGGATCAT
The DNA here is from genome assembly GCF_040206685.1 of Ascaphus truei. Lineage (NCBI taxonomy): Eukaryota > Metazoa > Chordata > Amphibia > Anura > Ascaphidae > Ascaphus > Ascaphus truei. The sequence goes on along the minus strand of NW_027456745.1, from coordinate 102,624 downwards.
GTCAGCCAGTTTTTACCATCGCAGACATTTTTTGTTCTGTTTTTCTGAGTGAATGATGTATATAATGCGTGCAGGAATGATGATCATGCATTCACTTCCACAGACACAAAACCCCTCAATTCTCAGAAATAGAATGTTGTGCTAATTCTCAAAATATATGATGGTAGAGATAGATGCCATTTTCTTTAGCTAGCAGCAGAAAGGTCACTTGCATAAAATAAGGTTTTTAGCATTTTGTGTATCCATTTTTACACACTACAAAAATTATATATCAATGGCGCTCTGCACTAGTAAAATATAAACATATAATATATAGTAATGGAAATATACAACCAGTGGCGTGGATGTTTCTCCTGGGAATGGATGTTCCACATGTGATGGGAAAACATGTAAGGAAAAAAAAATCACAACATAGTGTAATACTGTGAGACATACATACAAACATATAACATAAGACGGACGCTGGGAACAACAAGTGACCAATTACAAACACATTTAATAAAGCATCTCATTAAAAATACATAAAATACATAAAATAGAAACTGTTAGGGCACTCCAACTCAGGTGGGGGTACCTGCTTACCAAAAGTAAGAAGGTATCAGGCAGTGGATATATAAGAGTATCCCCTCTATGGATGGCTGCTGCTGCACCGGACTGCTGGGCTCACACGTGTGTTGTTAGCCGTGGATAGTGCTTGCTCCCTCTGTTTGTAGCATAAGCCTCTGTGCGCCCTGGACACGGAAGATTCTTCCTGCTCGGCTGTTGAAAGCGCGCCAAACGGAGCTGTAGTGAACGCGGATGGATATCCGCCCGGATTCGGCAGCCAACGGGCATCTGCTAGCAGGTTCCAAGGGGGACTGGATTCACCACCGAGTCTGGAGGACCTCTTAGAAACACCCTACGCGTTTCGAAAGTCTAGCTTTCTTCCTCAGGGGTAAACGTAGTATAAAAAAGTAGTCCCTGTATGTCCCGATATATATAGTCCCGGATTAAAGGTGCAGTACATCAGAATAGACTTGCTCATGCGCAGATGTGTACTTTGGGACTATCAGCGTCTCGAACAAGAACATATATACAAAAACAAACATAAAACATAAAATGACAAGTGATACATATTAAATAATAATAATATATTTACACTGTCTAAAATAATGACAATGGAACATGAGAAATATATAGCCTAATCTGAATCATTATTGATATTATCAAACAACAGTTGTGAGCCCTATATAAGAAGTATGTTGAGCAGAATTCATACTAACCTAAACAATAGATTATATATTTATGTTTGTTTTTGTATATATGTTCTTGTTCGAGACGCTGATAGTCCCAAAGTACACATCTGCGCATGAGCAAGTCTATTCTGATGTACTGCACCTTTAATCCGGGACTATATATATCGGGACATACAGAGACTACTTTTTTATACTACGTTTACCCCTGTGGAAGAAAGCTAGACTTTCGAAACGCGTAGGGTGTTTCTAAGAGGTCCTCCAGACTCGGTGGTGAATCCAGTCCCCCTTGGAACCTGCTAGCAGATGCCCGTTGCCTGCCGAATCCGGGCGGATATCCATCCGCGTTCACTACAGCTCCGTTTGGCGCGCTTTCAACAGCCGAGCAGGAAGAATCTTCCGTGTCCAGGGCGCACAGAGGCTTATGCTACAAACAGAGGGAGAAAGCACTATCCACGGCTAACAACACACGTGTGAGCCCAGCAGTCCGGTGCAGCAGCAGCCATCCATAGAGGGGATACTCTTATATATCCACTGCCTGATACCTTCTTACTTTTGGTAAGCAGGTACCCCCACCTGAGTTGGAGTGCCCTAACAGTTTCTATTTTATATATTTTATGTATTTTTAATGAGATGCTTTATTAAATGTGTTTGTAATTGGTCACTTGTTGTTCCCAGCGTCCGTCTTATGTTATATGTTTGTATGTATGTCTCACAGTATTACACTATGTTGTGATTTTTTTTCCTTACATGTTTTCCCATCACATGTGGAACATCCATTCCCAGGAGAAACATCCACGCCACTGGTTGTATATTTCCATTACTATATATTATATGTTTATATTTTACTAATGCAGAGCGCCATTGATATATAATTTTTGTACTGTTTGATACCTGACTGGGGTTCAGGGATATATCATAGGCTGCCTACACTTTTATTTGTTTTGTATCTTGCATTTTTACACACTAGCAACACCAATCATTTATGGGTCAAGTGCCTCCAACAACCAGAAACAAGAGAAAAACACCAAATATTTCAGGGCTGAAAAGTAGTTTAAGGAAAAAACAATGTTGTGTTTCATCCAAGATCAGAGTGGCAAGGTACAGCATGAGTTAGACAAGATAGAAGAAATTCAAGAAAGACTTACTGTAGGAAGGAAGGTGACACAGACTGGGACACTTTGGGGCTGTGTGAATTGGTAGGATCACTTGGAGCGAAATTTTTGAATGCGGTAATGTGTGTGATTGTGATACTCGTTGTCATCTATGTTTGTGTCACGTTTGTCAAAGGCATGTTCCCTAGATGTGCTACCCCCCTCTGCAGACATAATGCCATTGTTTGCAGATCGAATTTACAGCAGTCCCTTGAAGAAAGAAGATGCCAAGTACAGTGTTCTAACTCTGGAAAATAAATTGGCCGCAACGCCATACGAGACTATGACTACATTTGGCAGGCACCCTCGTGCACTGTCCTACACCCTCAAGCATTATCAGAAGATGGAGCACCCCTGTGCCTCCCAACGTGTTTCTGGACTAAAATCATGCCAATAATTCTCAAAAAACAATGTTTTAAAGAATCAGAGGAGGGACTGACGAAGTTGAGACATTAGGGGGTCTGACGTAACAGCATTAGGCTCTAAGAAGCCATTTTGTTTGACTATTTTAGTCCGCCATCTTGTCTTGTCGTTGTAAATTTTTATGTCATCTTTCTATGTGAGAAAAAAGAATGGATGCAGAACAGCGCTAATAATACAACAAATGGATAAATGTATATGGGCAGCCAGGTGAATAACCTGGTAGTACAACCAGTCAGAGTGACAAAACAAAAAAAGGGTATCCGGCGCCAAAGGGGTTAAAATGTCAAACCGAATATGGTGTATAGTCCAAATGGAGTCCTTAAGATGATGGAATATGATGATTCTCACCTCAACGGGATATATGTGGAAAGAAGAGAAAAGAAAAACAGATAATGGTGCAGTAAATCAACACTGGGGGGATATACAAAAACTGACAACATGAGACATACAAACGTAAAACACTAGCATGGCCTAAGTACTAATAAAAAGCAAATTTATTGGGGTGTGGAAGGTGCATAAACCGCATCCGGAGGGGTAAAATTACAACCCTACTCACAAGATGCTGGAAAAGTTAAGGCAACGAACTGGATGCATGCAGCTTGGCTCTCAAGATGGCGACCGGAGCACTCTGCTTGGCGTCCACACGTGACCGGGATGGAAGGCAGGTGACTCAGATGACGGGGCCTCTAGGCGGACGTGACGTCTCCTCCGCTGTAGTCCCAGACTTCACCACGATCTGGAAACACTCTAAAAACTCGAAACTTCCCGACGCGTTTCGTACGCATGCGCGTACTTTTTCAAGGGATGTGGCATGAAGTCTGCAGTCCCAAGAGGAGAAATCTGCAGTCTTCTAAGTGCTACAACCGATTTGCGGCAATATCGCAGTGGCTGAGGAGGATTGGAGAAAGTGTGTCTGTGGTGGGACTACAGCGGAGGAGACGTCACGTCCGCCTAGAGGCCCCGTCATCTGAGTCACCTGCCTTCCATCCCGGTCACGTGTGGACGCCAAGCAGAGTGCTCCGGTCGCCATCTTGAGAGCCAAGCTGCATGCATCCAGTTCGTTGCCTTAACTTTTCCAGCATCTTGTGAGTAGGGTTGTAATTTTACCCCTCCGGATGCGGTTTATGCACCTTCCACACCCCAATAAATTTGCTTTTTATTAGTACTTAGGCCGTGCTAGTGTTTTACGTTTGTATGTCTTGTATGTCTCATGTTGTCAGTTTTTGTATATCCCCCCAGTGTTGATTTACTGCACCATTATCTGTTTTTCTTTTCTCTTCTTTCCACATATATCCCGTTGAGGTGAGAATCATCATATTCCATCATCTTAAGGACTCCATTTGGACTATACACCATATTCGGTTTGACATTTTAACCCCTTTGGCGCCGGTTACCCTTTTTTTGTTTTATCTTTCTATGTGAAGAAATCTGTGTGAACGAACGTGTGAAACAGAGAATGGAAGGTTTTCGCTCCTGGCTGATATTATTGATCTTACCTCATCCAATCAGCTCCAAATGAAAGTGTAAAGAGGCCAGAAGTTATGAGAAGCCTTGTTAGCGCAGTCTCAGATTCTTACAGTGAAACGGTTTCTCATACTAAAATGCCAGGTGGCTGAACAGACACATCACATTTAACCCCATAATGATTTTTAGCTTACGTACATTTATCCAGTATTATTATGTATTACAAGATTATGTCATTTTACTTGACGCACACTTACATCATTTGTTATGTATTACAAACTTACATCAGTTTTAATATTGTTATGTATTACAAAATGATGTCATATTTAGTGACGTGCAAGCCCCCCCATAAAGGGGTGGAGCTTTAGTTTTTAGGGTATAAATATATGGCATACCGTGTTATCCGGGGGAGAGCTTTTTGTTTTGAAGCGCTCTCCATTGTGCGCACTCTGAATAAACTCATTTGATAACTGAATTTTTGTTGTAACATTTTTACAGCTTTAACACCACACTTAGTCCAAACAGCACTTGAAATTAAACAGTAATTCAATCACACAGATCAGAATATTGTTTAGTAAATATTAAGCATTATAGGCCATGTTTATTTACACTTCTTTTATGCTATAGGACACCTTATAGAACATTTCATTGAATGGACCCCCAATGGATATATATTAGTAACTATGCTGCAGGGTGTACCCTCTTCTATCTGTTGTGTTGTTCTCAAGAGAAGAATAAAGTGTGGATTTAATAATGAAACAAGCTCAATTAAATGTAACATGGATATATGATATGAGCTATTATTTGCAATGATTCACTAAAATCTCTAAAGGTTAATAAAGCTGAGGTAAAATGTAGCATTATTTAAAAATAAGGATTATGGCAATATCTTTTTAAATACCCGCCCTATTCATTAAAAATTATCCATTTATAAATTGGTGGCAATATTGATCTAATTTGCATGAATGGAAAATGCATTACCTCGATGGTAAATAATTCTAGTGATACAAAGAAGTAATAGGTCATTTAAATCAGTGTTAATCAATGCAAGTGATGCAATTGTGGGAGATTTCACACTTTTCTTACCTTCGTGTTATGTAATAGAGTTTCTACAATTAAACCTACGTATAGCAGAAAAATATTTAACTCCTTTGATGCCCGAGGCTACTAATACATTGCAAATGAATGCCTTCCAGACCCAAAGGGGTTAACATGAAACAATTACTCTACAAATAAAATACAAAATGCATAACATCCCTATATGCAAATATTAACCCTTTAGGAGATTAACATGCCTGCTGTGCATGGTCAGTAGATAACTAGCTGGCCACTTTGGCTACTAAGGAGTTAACATGAATATGTTCTGCAATGTTAATATTAGGATTTGTATTTGCTGGACCTATTCTAGGTCTTTTGTTGCCTATATCTATACTGGTCATTATTAACAGAGGAAAAAGGGTTTCACGGCAGGCTAGGTATGTATTCATGTATGTATATCTTTATTTATGTATAGCGCCATTCAGAGTAGGCGATAACATGTGGCGATACAGTATTTTTTGTTGGAATTAAAGTTTGGTGAATAAGACATTTTGAGTTAAGTATTTTTTTGCAGGTTCTATATTAAAAAACAAATCGCTGACAAATCACCGTGGTAAAAAGCCCCCTACCACTGCTTCCCTGCCGGCAATGTGGTTTTGGTGAATAGGTTGATAACTAAATTGGTATTAACCCTTTGGGTGTCCCATGAGAGAGTGGGTGCTCCATGCCCGCAGAGTGCTCATATGATAGGGGACTTCACATCCGGCGCTATACACCGTCTGTACTGACGGAAAATGGGAGAAGATGACTCCTCCTCCTCTGTTTCTGGGTTAAAGGCCTCAGCAATCACATGACCACTCAGAGATCACATGATCACTCTGAGGAGAGATCACATGACCACTCTGAGGAGAGATCACGTGGCCACTCTGAGGAGAGATCACATGACCACTCTGAGGAGAGATCACATGACCACTCTGAGGAGAGATCACATGACCACTCTGAGGAGAGATCACATGACCACTCTGAGGAGAGATCACATGGCCACTCTGAGGAGAGATCACATGGCCACTCTGAGGAGAGATCACATGGCCACTCTGAGGAGAGATCACATGGCCACTCTAAGGAGAGATCACATGACCACTCTGAGAGATCACATGGCCACTCTGAGGAGAGATCACATGACCACTCTGAGTAGAGATCACATGACCACTCTGAGGAGAGATCACATGGCCACTCTGAGGAGAGATCACACGACCACTCTGAGGAGAGATCACATGACCACTCTGAGAAGAGATCACATGACCACTCTGAGGAGAGATCACATGGCCACTCTGAGGAGAGATCACACGACCACTCTGAGGAGAGATCACATGACCACTCTGAGAGATCACATGACCACTCTGAGGAGAGATCACATGGCCACTTGAGGAGAGATCACATGGCCACTCTGAGGAGAGATCACATGATTGTCATTTCCCCAAAAATTAAAACATTGACATCTCCAAAATCAGAGCTTGAGTGACCCATACCTACAGTATTTTCCACGGCCGACGTTGCAAACGCTGGGAAATTCTGGGGTTAAAAACTGCACCAGATGTATCAAACAACTGAAAGTAATATTATTATTTTTCCTGCACATCTAAATTATTCCACAAGAGAGACCTACTGTAGGGGTCAATGTGCAGAAATACTGAAGCTTTGTGCAGCTTTGTTACTGGCCTGGACACAAAGGTATACAGTAATGCTTGCTTTACACCAGCCCCCCCCCAGTCACTGGGAGGGTTTGCATTCATCGTATATACCAGGACCCCGACATGCAAACAGAAGTGTTACTGTCCTCATATCCCCCATTCATATTTGGGCATAATCTAAACATATTAAAGTGTCATTACAATATCATTTAATCGCTATACTTTAAGGGGGCTTTAGAAAACATTCACAAAGGTTGTGCCTTTGATGTGCAATAGTTTTAACAACACAATAAATATAAGACATGAATTGATTGCATTTTTATCATGAGGTGCTGTTAGTTTGGATGTGGAACAGTTTGTTCAGATGCCTGGGAACAGAGGGTTGCCTCATGACAGTCCCAGTGGAACAGAGCCAGAGTCTGCCCTGAGGACTTGGACACAATGTTATCATTTGTGATCCGGTTGGGAGAAGGTACCGAAGCTCTGATTAGCCTAAAATAACACTGTGACCTGCCTGTGTGGGACTTGCATTTATTCTGCCCCCCTCCGCCCACACAGAGCGAGCACAATGCATGCTGGGTCTCGTCAGAACTCGCTATGATTAGAGGAGAGGAAATATAAGTGCATTTACTTGTTAAATGGAGATTAGCACGCGAGTCTGTATTTGGGTTTTGAGTAAACTAGTCAAATAGTTTTGGATTTTAGGAAAAATGTGAATGTCCTGAAATGAATTTGTTATTTATAATGTATTTAGCACAAATAATGATAATAAATAATAATGTGTTTTACATCTGTGTCCAATGTCCCGTAAAGAGCAGGATAGGGAGAAACACGAGAAGACTTGTTACAAGGAGACAATTTGGAGGCCTTTATAAACCCGGCACTGTGTATTACAGCATGTTGGAGACGGAGCGCTGAAGGAATTCTCCCCTATTTTCTCGGTTCTAAGACGCACACCTTGATTTAATAAAAAAAAATTGGGGGGAAATCCCCCCTATATTAAATAGGGCATTACGGCACGTGAGTGCATGTTTTTTACCCTGTTATTTTAGCAATAAATGTTTATGGTATCACACTATTGGCGCCCATTCTTGTTTCCACTCAGTCTATGGTGGTGCTGCTGACGCTGGAAGTAGGGATCACGTCACCAGCAGCAGAAATAAGTCGGAGCCAACCGTGAGGAGAGCAAAGAAACCTTTTGAGGCCCATTTCTATCTACTTTTAAGTATGTAGCTAGCAACGGTGGGGGTGGACGGAACTGACCATAGGGTACTGCGCAATGGCTGTTTTGTTTTTCATTTCCAGATAAGTTTCCAATCTAAAAGGAACGGGACATTGAACGGGACTGTGGATCTTATCCTTTATCATCATTTGATTCATGGGACTGCATTCTCCTGTCAGGTTTAATATCTGTCAGTGCGCCAGGGAATCATTGTTTGTATTGTATGTTCTTTGTGTTTTTTTGTTTTTTGTTGTTCATGTAGAATTTTGTTTTAACTAGCAGACAATAGCACACATTTATCTGGGGGTGGAGGGGGGGGGGGTGAAGGAGAGAATGGAAGGAAGGGGAGGGAAGGGAGAGAATGGAGGGACACACAGACACGCACACAGAGACAGACACACACACGCAACAGACAGACACTGACACGCAACAGAGACAGACACACACACAGAGACAGACAAACACACAGACAAGCACACAGAGACAGTCACGCACACAGAGACAGACACACACACAGACACACACGCAGAGACAGACACACACACACAGAGACAGACACACACAGAGACACAGAGACATACAGACACACACACACACACAGTAACAGACATACAGACACACACACACACACAGACACACACAAAGACAGAAACACACAGGGCTGCCAACGGCGGGGGAAAGAGGGTACTGGCGTCCCAGTGAGTCAGTGGGCAAGGCAGTGTATGTGTGTCTGAGTGTAAGTGTGTGTGAGTGTGTCTGAGTGAGAGAGAGAGAGTGTCAGAGAGAGAGAGTGTCAGAGAGAGTGTCAGAGAGAGAGAGTGTCAGAGAGAGAGAGTGTCAGAGAGAGAGAGTGTCAGAGAGAGAGTGTGTCAGAGAGAGAGTGTCGGAGAGAGAGTGTCTGAGAGATAGAGTCAGAGAGAGAAACAGAGAGAGGGGCAGAGAGAGAGAGAGAGAGAGAGAGAGAGAGAGTGAGAGAGCGAGTCAGAGAGAGAGTCAGAGAGAGACAGAGTCAGAGAGAGAGAGACAGAGTCAGAGAGAGAGACAGAGTCAGAGAGAGACAGAGAGTCAGAGAGAGACAGAGAGTCAGAGAGAGAGAGAGAGACAGACAGAGAGACAGAGAGTCAGAGAGACAGAGCGAGAGACAGAGAGTCAGAGAGAGAGACAGAGAGACAGAGAGACAGAGAGAGACAGAGTCAGAGAGAGAGAGGGAGCGTGTCTGATAGAGAGTCAGAGAGAGGGAGAGTGTCAGAGAGAGAGAGAGAGGGAGGGAGAGTATCAGAGAGAGCGAGAGAGGGAGAGTGTCAGAGAGAGGAAATGTCAGAGAGAGGGAGAGTGTCAGAGAGAGAGAGAGAGAGAGGGAGAGTGTCAGAGAGAGAGAGGGAGACTGTCAGAGAGAGAGAGGACGAGTGAGAGAGAAAGAGAGAGGGGGAGTGTCAGAGAGAGAGGGGAGAGTGTCAGAGAGAGAGAGAGAGAGGAGGGAGAGTATCAGAGAGAGAGGGAGTGTCAGACAGAGAGAGGGAATGTCAGAGAGAGAGAGAGGGAGAGTGTCAGAGAGAGAGAGGGAGACTGTCAGAGAGAGAGAGAGAGAGGACGAGTGTCAGAGGGAGAGAGAGACAGAGAGTCAGAGAGAGACCAGACAGAGACAGAGTCAAAGAGAGGGAGAGTGTCCAGAGACAGAGAGTGTCAGAGAGAAAGGAGAGTGCCAGAGGGAGAGTGTCCAGAGAGACAGAGAGAGGGAGGGTCAGAGAGAGAGAGGGAGAGTGTCAGAGAGAGAGAGAGGGAGAGTGTCAGAGAGAGAGAGAGAGGGAGTGTCAGAGAGAGAGAGAGAAAGTGGGAGAGTGTTAGAGAGAGAGAGAGGGAGAGGGTCAGAGAGAGAAAGAGAGAGAGAGGGAGAGTGTCAGAGAGTGTGTCAGAGAAGAGGGAGTGTCAGAGAGAGAGAGAGAGGGAGTGTCAGAGAGAGAGTGTCAGAGAGAGAGAGAGTGTCAGAGAGAGAGTGAGTGTATGAGAGAGAGAGAGAGAGAGAGAGAGAGAGAGAGAGGGGAGAGTGTCAGGGAGAGGAGAGTGTCAAAGAGAGATAGAGGAACAGTGTCTGAGAGGGAGAGTGTATCTGAGAGGGATTGTCTGAGAGGGAGAGAGAGTGTGTGTGTGTGTCTGAATGAATACAGACACCAACCCACAGTCAGTCATAGTCACCCAGCCACTTGTCAGTCACCCACCCACCCAGTGTCACCCAGTCACCCACCCAAGTGTCAGTCACCCACCCACAAGTCAGTCACCCACCCCCACACCCTCTCTCTCTCTTTCACCCACACTCTCTGTCTTATCTTAACTGCACTGTACCTACACCAAAATAACCTATACTGCTTTCTTCCAGATCTGACTCAAGCTTCACACGGAAGACATCGGAACCCCCCCTAACCCAGAAGACAGGTAGGGAACACCCAGTCCCATACTGAATCCCCCCCAGGTCTTTTGTCACATAGGATGTAGCATTGGGTATCTTTGTCTTTTGTTGAAAATATTAAAATAAACAGATTGCATTGTAATGTTTTTTATTAACAAAAAATAAGTTAAGTAAAGTTGCGCGCTAAAAATTTTTTTCCCACGGTAGGTGCGCTATAGGGGGGGGCCCTGCTCCTTTTCATTTGTCCTGGGCCCCATGATTTCTGTTTTGGCGGCCCTGGGTGCAGAGCAGGTGACCTGCGGGTTCCCAGGAGAGCAGCGTCGTGGATGGGTGGCTGCCATTTGTTTTGCGTTCTTTGTACACCAGCGAATTTCTTTTTGACATAATAAGGCCCTGGATTCTCAGCCTTTGCAGCTGTCTGAAGGTTTTCTTATTGTCCTTGGCCTTTCGCTTTGGCTTGGAAAAGGCTCCCGCCTTTCTCTTTTTCATGGTCGGCACAGCAGGAGCAAGCGGGTTCCTGTGTCCGTAGAATCGGGGATGATCCATGGAAGCGGATGGAATAAAGCACAATGCCGTATCTGGACAAGAGCAAGTTCAGATACAGATCAGCGTGTGGTGGGCTATGCAATTTGTGTCACCTTTTATAGACTGTGTCCCTATTTTAATTGAGGTGCAGGTGTTAAAAGTGGGCGTACTGTGTATTAAACCTGTCGAGTGAGGTTGAGACACATTAAAGTATAAATACACCATCCATTTGTGGATTCACTGCACATTGAATACACATCGAATATACATTCTTGTGCTTCTATTTCTTTCTACACGCAGCGACGCCGGCTAAAAAGATTTCTACGGATCTCAGCATGACAATACAGGAGATGTACATGTACAATATATGTACAAGAGAGCACACCGAATGTCACAAAATACAACACTGGTTAAGTACTTCGGGCCTCGTTGTACCAGCAGCCACCGTGAGCCATCATGTCCACGGTAAGGCCAAAAATGTCAAGCGGACACCAACAGTCACTTCCGCGTAAGTAAAGTATTTTCAATATGTTTTCTGTACTGTACAGTACTGTAATAGCACGTTTACTGGTTAAATGGTTATTGTTTTTAACGGTACCTTTTTCCTAGCAATTATTTGAGATAAAAAAAAATTGTCCTCTACATACAGTACAGTATGACTAAGAACGTCTTGTGTGCATGTTTGTAAGATGTGTTAAAGATGTAGCATTCTTATAATCAATGGATGTCAAGACACCCATCACCCATTGTATGTCACTCGCCACCCCAATGCAGTATACTGTATCCTCCATACACTATAATGTATACAGTATACAGTATATACAGTATGTAAAACATACATACAGTAGTAATAATCTGGACCAAAGTTGACCTGAGCATAAATGAAGGAGTATCACAGATGAATATAGCTGCCACTAATCCACTATGTACACATAATTGCTTCATGAATCAAGACAGAGAATTAATGAATCTATAATGTTACAGTATAGTTATTTAGCGGCTGGTACAGTATATATATATTACAGTGCTCGACAATGCTATTACATTTACACGCCCTGGTGAGTGGATTTAACCTCCGGGCGAGTAAATATTGGCCCAAGCAGCACATGTGTTTTTTTAAATTTCCCTGCTCGCGCTGCTGTTTTT